>NC_134806.1:45268460-45378460 GCF_046742065.1 Oratosquilla oratoria
TGTAGGTTTTTACTCCATAATCTCCACAGTTTTCTGTCCTTATATTTCCGTTGTTTCCTTTTCTTGTTCTTCATCTTCTCCTCCTCAGTGCCCGCCTCTGACCTTCCATTTAGCTTCAAATAGTTAATGAAAAAAAAACAAAAGAACCAAATGAGAAAATCCAAAAAGGAAAAAATTTATATAAAAAAGGGGGGGGGGGAATCCATAGAAAGACCAAAAAAGGAAACAGAGACAAAAAAAATAATAGGGCCTTAAAGGACTAAAAACGGGCCTTAGAATTACCAAGAAGATTATATATATATATATATATATATATATATATATATATATATATATATATATATATATATGTGTGTGTGTGTGTGTGTGTGTGTATAAATGAACAAAATAAAAAGGCAAAAAAGGCAAAGATTACCAAAACTAGGACCATAAAAGGATCAAATAGGGACAAAAAAGAAACAAGAAAAGGGTAAAAAAAAATACAAAATGGCGGAAAACAAAATGGCCGCCGAGAACGAAAATCTTAGGGAGGAAAGAACGAGGTCATGCATCGAAAAAATGAAGGAGGAGGTCCTTGAATTTTCTTTTCATTTTTCTTCTAGTTATTGATTTACTTACTTTACCTTCTGCACTTATACATTTACTTATTTTACTTTATTTACTTATACATTTACTTTTCCATTATATATCTGTGCATTTATCTATTTAATTCATGATATGTTTACATTTCTTTTATCTTAGAGAAAAAATAGATTAATAGAAAATCCTCATAAGGTGAAGAAGAAGAGAATTCCACAGCCTCCCACTGGAAGGAGAGAGAGAGAAAAATACCTAAGATATGAATACCCTCCTCTTCTTCCTCTCTCTCCTCCTCTTCTTCCTCGGTCTCATCTTCCTGTTTCTCTTCCCTCTCTTCCTCTCTCTCCTCCACCTCCTCCTCCTCCTCTTCTTCCTCTTCGTTCTCCTCCTATTCTTCATCCTTCACCTTCTCTTCTTCCTCCTCCTCTTATTCTTCTTCTACTTCTTCATTCTCCTCCTATTCCTCGTCTTTCACCTCCTCTTCCTTCTCCTCTCCCTCTTCTTCCCCTTTGTTCTCCTATTCCTCTTCACTTCCTCCTCTTCCTTATATTTTCTATTCGTCCCCCTCCTCCTCTTCCATCTCTTTCTATTCGTCCTCCTCCTCCTCTTCCTCTTCCTTCTCTTCCTATTCGTCCTCGTCTGCCCCCCCCCCCTTCTGTGGACCAAGTCTTAAGTCCACATATTGGTCCAATACATCCACCGCCATTTGTAGCCCACTTTGGCTAGACAAAGACCTCCCACCAGGGTCATCAGGATTCGATAGGTTTTGTATGAAAGATGAGACTGAGTACAGTTCAGACGCAGACTGGCACGCCTTTAGTGCCAGAACAGGGAAGCTCTTGTTCATGCGTGGTACCAACTTATGGTTATAGCAAGGTCATCATATTAAGACACCAGGTCAGGGCTCGTAAAAATGGGTTTGAATTGGACAAATTTAGGTTTAAAAAGGAAGTAGTCAAGAAATGGTTTACCTAACAGCTTGGTTAACGAATGGAATAGACTTTGTAACCATCTACAAAGGTTTACAAAGGCGGAGCATGCCGACAGGAGACCTTTTGATCCATATCTAGGTCGGATGCAAAAAAAAAAAAAAAAAAAAAAAATAATATTAATAATAAAATAATAAAAACTATAATAATGTAAATAACAAATCAAATACATAAATAAATGCATAGGTATAGTTAAAATAATTAACAAACAGGTAAATAGTAAATAATAAATTGACATACAACAATGGTTTCTTTTAAGAGAAGGTTAGATAACTTTGTGGATGACAAATGGTGAAGGACATGGAAGTGCCTAGTGTGAGCCTAATGGTCTCATGTTGCAGTCCCCCCATTCTTATGTCTTCTCTCTCTTTCTCTCTCTCCTTCTCTCTCTCTCCCTCCCCTCTCTCTCTGAGAAGATGAGATACATGGATGAGAATGACAGATGGTAAGGGACATGGAACTACCTAGTGTGGGTTTTATGGTCTTTTGCAATCTCATTCATTCATGTGTTATTATATATTTATAAATTACGCGTTTATTTATTAATTTATTTATAGTGAATGTACATACTCCTAGATCTTTCTCTCTCTCTCTCTCTCTCTCTCTCTCTCTCTCTCTCTCTCTCTCTCTCTTCAGCGCTTCTATCCGTGTGTACACTAATTAACCATGGCGACATAACACATTGCATATATATATATATATATATATATATATATATATATATATATATATATACAGAGCTTTCATATATATGTGAAAAAATGTATACAAAATTATTATGTTGACACACAGAAAAATACACAGGAGACTACGCCAGGGGACGCTGAGCAGCTGTGGCCAAACCTGTCCCTTTTGCCTTTTGATACGTTTCGGGGACTACAAGGAATTGGAGTGCGGGATTCGAACCCACGTCTAAGCGAATGCGAGACCAGCTCGTTTCCGATGACGCCACCAATTTAAGATTTTATTTCATTTTATACATTTATTTGTTAATTTTATTTTTCCTTATTTATTTATTCATTATTTTCATTGTGAAAAATTGACGAAATGAATTGCGAAATTGTGTGTTCAAAGAACACCGTTCATTGAATAACGACTAATCTGAAAGAAAATATCTCGCTAAAATGTTACATATAAAAATCCCTGTAAAGACAGATAAATATGATAAACTGAGGAAAACAAAAAAAGATGATTTCTCAGTAATAATATACTGTTGTGTAAGGTCTGTAACAATAATGAATATTGGAATATATCTTTGAACGTTATACAATGACAAAAAAAAATCTTCTATCAAGCTATCATGAATATCATAATGATGATGATAATAATAATAACGTTCTATATCAAACTGATGATAGAATTAATGATTGAATTCATTCTTAACTTTCAATCAATGATAATTCTGTGTTTTTCTGTTGAAGACAACATTAGAAATGAGTATTTCTTTTATGTTATATTTTATTCGTCAAAAAAGACGTGAGTAACTACTTACATCATGAAAGAACTAAATATCCAATTACCCAGAAAAATCTACAACATAAAAAATCGAATTCTGAAGCAAGAGAAAGGTCGAGAAAAAATATAATTATTGTGACAGAAGCTTTGGCCATATATGGCATCTCACCTACTCAGACTTGCCACCTAGTCCTATTTAAATCTCGCTGCAGCCTCACCAGATGGTACAAACACATCGTTAAAGTAAAACAAAGCAATAAAAATATTTATGTTATCCATCTAATATTGTATATAATTTAATGCTAATGTTAGATAAATCCAATATATACGAAAAAAATACTGCCATCCAGGACGGCATACCGTACGTCAATGACCTGGCGTATTTTTGTTGTGGTTTGCCGTAGATTGTCATAATATGTTTAATAAACTTACATTATAGATTGAATTACAGTAATTATAATTATTTTTTACATTATAACTTTGGTATATGATGTCGTTATTAACATAAATAAAAATTACAGTTTTACAAATTCCGCGCTTTTGCGTGGGTGTTGACAGTTTAAAATCCCCGCCATATTACTCATGTTTCACCATATATGTTCGTCCTTACGTGGCTTTGACCTCGCTATTATGACTTGCAACATTCTTCCTTTATTCAACCGTACTGGTATATATGTTATAACAGATAAGATTTATAAATAACATGGCTTATTATTCAGTATTCTTAGTTAAAGTGATATGCTGCTGAATTGGAAGAATGACAACGAAAACAAAAACGTCTGTCTGGTATCCGAATTAGTGCATGCCTTTGAAGGGTTCCAATGTTTTCTGCTCGCAATGTCATTCAGTTACTTGAACTAATTGTAGTTCACGGGAGTAAAAAGGACTCTTGCATGTTTTTAAAATAACAGATAAATGTATGTGTGGTAGACATGATGTTTTTGAGTAATGACATGGTTTTACGGTGAAGATATGACAGTTTTCGTTGCTATGACAACAAATAGTACGAAGAAGAAAGTTTTGAAGGGTAATCAAACATTCTTGTAAAAACATACTATTAATGGTTGAATGTTGATTCAGACGTGCAGTAGCCCGTCAATAATTCCTATTGTTCTGGAAATAAAATTTTGTCAGAGAAGTAATTGTTATGCATTATTTTTTATATTCATGTTTACAAGTAATCTGTGACGTTACAAGACTGGATGTGACGTCATGAGTAGTACGCATGCGCGAAGATCGCCCAGCTGAGTTGAGCGTCTGGCGGAAGGTGTAGGGTGCTAGATTTTGTTGCACAGTTCCATTGTATTCATGATGTAGCTGAAGTTTTAATTGACCTGTATGTGAATTGGAAGCGTTTACACACAACTCTCTTTTATGCAGGTATGGTACAGTTTCGATCGTTCAAGCGCTGATATAAGGGTTAGAAATTAATTGGAACTGGTTGAAGTGAATTTGAATTTTGTTATTCCAGTGGTTGTGACGTTCTTGAAAAAATACTAAAATTCGAGTGTCGTGGAGTTGTGCCACATATAGAAAATGTGTGATTGCGAGCTTGGGGTATGTTGCTTGGTATTTTCTTGCAAAACAGATGATGGAACGTAAGGCTATACCCAAACTCCGGTTGAAGGCTGGCATTATTTAGCAACTTCTCTAATTAGGACGCGTAGATTTCATTCTTTAAGTAGATTTTCTTTCCAACGGTTGGATGGTGGCTGACGATTGTTGTTAGTGTGTGTAATAAATTGGTGCCAGCGGATGATTTAGATAAATGTAAGGATGGAAATTGTGAAATTAAATTGCTTACCTCAGTAACAATTGAGGGTGTATTACGTGTGTGTGTACACGCCAGTAAACTAATTGTACTTGACCTAATTGCAAGTTATGGCATTACTATTACCCTTCCATTGCAATTCCAATGATTAATTTGGTTTGAACCTGATAAATCACGTCACTTAAATTGTCAACAAATTGCATATTTTTACAAAATGGCTCCCATATATTTGCTCATTCTTACAATTCAGTGGAATTGCCACGAATTAGGTAATATTTGGGAGTAGTTGATGAGTTCAGTCTTTAATTTAATGCTGGAAATGGAGCTTAAGGAATGTGTGTGTGTAGAGGGAGACCACAACTCATATTTTATTTTCATTTTTAGGCAAGGTTAGTTATGTTTGGTTTTTAAGTAGCACACTGGATTATTTTTTCTAAATTTATTAACTTTGGACAAAGATATATGGAGTAACAACATCTTGAAGCAGACTGACAATATATTTGCAAATGTTTTGTGAACAAAGTGTGGGATCAAATGAGCCAGAGTTCTGTTGCTCTTATAACTTATTGGTGATGGACTATATCGTAGCTTTGTGTAAAGATTGTAATATACTGCCAATAATCTTTTGAGCAAGGGTTAGTGATGAGTGGAGCAATAGGGATAAGAGTCTAATCCAAACACTAGCATAGAAGTAAACCAAATTACAAATGTAACAGTGACGTAAACAACTAAGCAGTTCAGAAGGGTTCGTTAAACTATCATGCCTAAAAGAGAACTGCCTCTGAGCCTCAAGTGAACTATGGGGAATATTAAATCTTTGTTCCTTAGTACTTGTTACATGAGCCAGATTAAAAATGTCATGAAGAAAATGTCCAGTCTCTGAAGTAGTGTTTAACATTTAATCAGTACCGGTATGTTATAGTTGGCTTTGGCCATTCCTGGAGTATGGTAGTCCTTTATAGAACCACAGTATATTGATATATTCTCCTCACACTTCTGTTGCAAAACTTGGCCAAATAAATGGGAAAAATTCTAGAATCACAAGTGTGGATATTTAATATGAAACATGGGTTATTCAGTAGCTCCTGATGTAACCATACCATAGAAAAAATAAATCTTAAATATGCAGAAAATAAAATTGGAAGTATGTTTGGGTGATATTGGAATAAAACTAATAAATTAGCTACAATTAAAGGTAAATTGAATATTTGATGATAAAGTAGATTTTTGGTTATTTATAGTGCTGTAGTTACTGTGAGGTTTTCTGCACTTAACCAATGTACTCCAAGTGTGACTGCCCAACTGCTGAATACAGATTTGATACCACAATATGTTCAATACATGAATAGTCTCTTAATTTTTTGTAATGATTAGTTTGTGGTCTCTGTATGGCTTTCAGCAGCTTCCAATTGCCCATATAGCTTGACATAATAACCAAAGGGAATCGCCTAAAGAATAGTTGCCCCAGATTATTTTGATGGGGGTGACAGTTAGGTTAGGTTATATCACATCCTTATTTTCTGTTGACTGTGGTCTGGGTTGATGATTCTCCAAGTGTTGTTTGAGGTGACAATTCTTCAGGTGGGCTACTCTGGGGTGACAGTTCTTCAGGTGGGCTGTGATTAGATTAGGTTAGGTTATATCCCTATATTTTGTTCACTGTGGTCTGGGGTGGTGAATCTTCAGGGTAACAATGTTTCAGATGATCCAACCAAAGTTTTGCAAACAAGAAGTGAATTTAACAAAAGACCTAATATAAGTTACATAGAGCGTAAGCTTGAGTTCCACGGAGAATATGCTTTGAGGTTTTCAGATAACACGAAAGGTTTGTTAATGCTTTGGTCACATCTGACCATGTTATAGGTTGAAAGGTCTCTTTAAACACATGAACAATGATTTATATTATATCCAGAATTTCGCAAGCACAAATATTTGAAATGAAACTTGTCCAATAGCTTCTAACTTAACTTGACCTAACCTAACAGCCATTCATAGAAGAGAAAAAAAGTGCAAAAAAGAAGTGAAAATGTACATGTGTGATACTGGAATAGGGAGTGTAGTATGTGGGGATGGAATGGGTGGGAGCTTTTTTTTTTTTCCTTCCTTCCTTCCTTCCTTCCTTGCTTGCTTGCTTGCTTGCTTGCTTGCTTGCTTGCTTGTAAGGGCCTTTGGTATGTGTATGTACAACTTTTTAGACACTTGCATAAATTTAAGAATGGAGAATGACGTTACAGTCACTGGAAATGCTTTCTGGTAGTTATGAAGAAGATTCTACAAGAAAACAGTTGGGTGACTCATCTCATTCCTGGTGGAAGGCTGGGATAGCTTTGATGACTCGTGAGTAATTATGACTTATGGGGTGATGTTATTGTAATATGATGATACCATTGTAAGGTGTAGGTGGCCCTTAGATCATTTTTAGCCACTGCACCCCCACATCCCTGGCCAGTAATTACCTCTGTGGCCTACTTGTACCCATTGTTAGAAAAATATGTACTCTATCTTGTAATGGCTGAGTGAGTCAGTGCAAGATCACATGGTTAATGATTTTGCAGTGTAGGAGATCTCATGTCAGGTGCAATTATTGTTTTAGTACAGTATTAATGTTGGAATTGATAACAGATTCAGGTGGGGGTGGAAAGCCTGTGCCAGGAGTTGTGTAACTGTTGCCATTTCTTTGGCAAGTTTCTTGTAGGCTGGTCCAGTAGCTGTAGCTGATTTTCTGTAGAACACACACACACGAGAATTTAAGATAAAACTGGATGCTGAAAGATACAAGAGCAGGTCAGTACGAGCATAGCTCTTCCCGTAAAATACAACTAGGTAAACACACACACACAACCAATTGAGGACTACATAAAAACTGCACTGGCATTATAATCCTCATTTGTCTACAGTGGCCTGCCATCTCCATTCCACAACAGGTGCATACTCAGATGAATTCGAGCACTTTAAGATCAACCCTCATACTTGATACTCCCCCTAACACTCCTACATCGTACCTCCCTCCCATAGCAATCAAGAACCACGTAGGTACAATTCATTCAGGCCACGATCCTGCTTTAAAATAATCTTTATATGTATATATAGATATATATTGGATCACATGAAGAATCGTCACCCCAATCTTCAACAAGGTGACAATTCTTCACGTGGGCCATCCTGGGTTTGCGATTCTTCATTTGTATAAGTTGATGACAATAATCATAACCCTCATTCAACCTAACCTAATCTTTATTCCACTGTTGATGTTTGGTGTACTGGGGTGACAATTCTTCAGGTGGGATCTCATGTGGGTGTTCTCGGGTGACAATTCTTCATGTGGGCATTCTGGAGTGAATTCTTCAGGTGGGCATTCTAGGGTGACAATTCTTCAGGTGGGATCTCATGGGGTGACAATTCTTCAGGTGGGATCTCATGGGGTGATCTTCATGTGACCCTATATATATATATATATATATATATATATATGTATAATATATATATATATATATATATATATATATATATATATATATATATATGTATAATATATATATGACTTCTTCCCCCTTATAAGGGAGGTAGCCAGTCAGAGCTTGTGCCCACTCTCATCCACAACCCAAGTTTCCCCCCCCCTCTCTCTCTCTCTCTCTCTCTCTCTCTCTCTCTCTCTCTCTCTCTCTCTCTCTCTCTCTCTCTGTCTCTCTCTCTCTCTCTCTCTCTCTCTCTCTCTCTCTCTCTCTCGCTCTCACCTCCTCCCTCCCTCCATACAAGGGAGGTAGCCAAAGTCGAAAGGCATAATTCCACTCCTATTTACCACCCCCTCCCTCCCTCTCATCTTTGCTCCTTCTTAAATTACTCAACAATCCTCTAATTTAACCCAGATAGCAGCACAGTATTTCTTCCTTTTGGTGATGTCTGATCCATTCTGATGGCTATTCCTGGTCATGCCCCCATACCTTACCTTACCGCCGTGCCATATCCTCTTGGACTTCAGCAACCATGGAGCGCCACCGTTCACGGTCCCTAGTTACTTGTAACATCTGTGCCCCCATAATAAGACTAAATCGAAGGGAAACACACACATGCAGGCTTCTATTATGGGACATGTAGATATTTTAATACTACTCGATACAAATGAATAGTGGATTGATTAACTACTTAATTGTTGCTTTATTTGTTTAACTTCTTTTTGTAACAGATTTATACATTTATAGGGGCAAGGTTAAACAGTATAATACTACTCTGTATGAGCAGGTAATGGATCGATTGATTACCTATTGTTATTTGTTTAGCTCCTTTTTTGTAACAAAATTGTGTTACTGCGCGGTACGAATAGTTAATTGTTGCATTCATTGTTTTGCTCCTCTTTATGATGTGTGTTTGTACATTTTAGAATTATAGGGATATGTAATTAAGCTGTTTAATACAAATGAGAAAGGGATGGGTTGATTGTGTAATGTTGCTTCATTTGTTTCACTTATTTTTTGTAACACTATGGTGTATGTTACTGCAAGGTACTAATGAGGAATGGATTGATTGATTACTTATTGCATAATTTCTTTTGCTCCCTTTTTGTAACACGTATCTGTACATTTCAGAATTACAGAATGACAGGCAGGTCAGGCCTGGTGAGTACTGGAGGTGCGGGTGTTGTTGCGAGTGTGGCCAGTTCAGGCACCGGTAGCGGTGCGGCAATCTCAATGAGTAGCGGTCAGGGCGCACAGGACAATCAGCCCATAGACTTAGCTCAGAAGGGCGGTGGGACTCGTCCACAAGAGACCAGTAGTAGTGTATGGAAAGACGTTCCATTTGTTCCATTGGTTAGCGTAAATTTTAATCAATCTAACAATTCTTTTGATTTTGCATGCAGGTTTGCCTTTACTTAATCCCTTTTTCACTTAAATGCCGTATATTTATTAATCGTGAATTTATGTACCCGTATTGTTAATTTGGTTCATTAAAGTTGAGTAGTGTTTGTTCGTCCCACAGGGCAGCAACATCAAGGGGACTCTCCTGCACTACACGACGGGAAATGTGACGCAAATTTTAACTACGAGTGGGACCACGGCTCATGTTGTCACAGCTAAACCAGGTGAGAATGTCATGTCTTGCATGCAATTTGGGGGTCTGTCATAGTTTTTTTGTTGTTTTTTTCTCTCTCTCTCTCTCTCTCTCTCTCTCCATTGAATATAGATTACTTCTTTCAAGAATATTTCCTTGGGCTCTAAGGAAAATTCTCTTGTGATTTAGGTTCATTTGTACACAGTTTCTGAGACCAGGCCTATTCCAATGAATGTACATGATGAATTTTGATAAAGGTAGTAATTTTGTATTATTTCAGTGGGCCGAGCAGAGAATGTCGGTGTTGGGGGTCAGACATTAGCCCTCGTGTCAAGACATTCAACCCCTGGTGCCCTGAACTTGGTCAGTGGCGGTAGTGGCCCGACAGGAAATGTGCGAAACCCGCACCCGTCAATGTCTATGGCTGCTTCCCAGCCCCCGGCTGCGCATCTCACGTACCACATCCCTCGTGGTCCTGCTGCTGTGGCCAACATGACACCAAGGTCACAGCCCGTTGCCACGCCCATGGTGAGGCCGGTTGGACAGCAACTGGCTCCACCTCCAGCAATGGGTCCCGGACCGTGAGTGTAGCTCATTTTTTGTATATTTTATTTTTAGGAGCAGTGCTGTGTCTTGCTGCGTTGCTTCTGACCCAGGTCAATGGGCAAGATATAGGGATGACCTGTCATCCAGGAGGAGCCAAGAAAAGAGGGAGAGGTTGTGAAATGGGTTGGGGTGGGATTATGCCTTTTGACTTGCTACCTCCCATATAATGGGGAAAAAGCCCTTGGTATATGTGTGTAATCTTTATTTTTAATTTATTATTATTATGGGGCATGAGGGAGTATGTATGAGAAATAAATTGACATAGCACAAAGGGATTTCTCCCCCTCTTCTTTTCTGTATGAGGAGATGGAGGGGGTGGGGGGTCACTGAATTATTGAATTGGCCTTGCTATGGATGTGCTGTGTCTTGTGACACTGCTTTTGACCCAGGACAGTGGACAGGATGCAGGGATGACCAGTCATTCAGGAGGTGCCAAGATAAGATGGAGGGTAGAGGGGAGTGGAGTATGTAGGGGATGGAATGAGAGGGAGTGGTTTCTATGTCTTTTGGCTACCTCCTGTGTAAGGGGGAAAAAGCTTTTGGTATATGTATGTATGGTATGTATTATATTTATTATTGAGCATATCAGGATCAGTAATCTAAGAGGGAAACAAGGGTGGTGGACAGGAATAGGTGCTTTCCTTTGACTTGGCTACCTCCCTTATTTATTTTTATTTTATTTTTATTATTATTGACAATGCTGCACTTGTGGCAGGGTCAGAGGAGGAATTAAGAGAGTTAGTAATGGAGTATGGCAAGGTGTGCGATAGGTTGAAGGTAATTATGGGTAAAAGTAAGGTGATGAGAAAATGGATAGCTTCAGGTATTTGGGGTCACATGTGGCAGGGAAGGGAGGAGTGGAGGTGGAAGTAAATTGTAGATTGAAAGAAGCAAGCAGATGCTTTGGGGTGATTAAAACATGTCATGAGAAGTAGGCATATGGGAAATGGATATAAAGAGGAGACTGGAGGGGTGATTGTGCAAACAGCACTGTATGGGGTACAGATATGGAATTTAAGAGGCAGAGAGGAAAAGTTTGAACGTGTTTAAGATGAAATATCTGAGAAGTATGGTAGGAGTTACAAGGTTGGATAGAGTGAGAAGCTGGGAGGTGAGGAGGAGAGCAGGGGTGGAAAAGGAGATGGCAGGAGATAGTGGTAGGTAGAGAATGCATGTGTGTGGATGATAGTGTGATGTAAGGAAGTAGGTGGGGGAAGGGGGGTTAGGGAGTAGTTGTGTGTGAATGATATTTTGATATAGCCCAAATGGATTTCTCCCTGTCTTCTCTTTTCTGCAAGAAGGAAAGAAGTCAATTGAGTGAAGTGGCCTTGCTGTAGATGTGCTGTATCTTGCTGCATTGCTTCTGACCCTAGGCAGTGGGTGGGAAACCGGGATGACCCATCATCCATGAGGAGCTAAGATGAGAGAGGGAGGTGGAATGGGTGGGAGAAATTACTTGGCTACCTCCCTTGTAAGGGGGAAAACCCCTTGGTGTATAGATTGATAGATTATTATTACATAAATTTTTTCTCCTGGTAAACATTTTTCCTTGTTATTTTGCAAGGATATACATACATGTATATGCATACCAAATACATTTTGATCGTATAAAGAAGTGGCATAATACATACTTACCTACCATATCAGCCATAAGTTTAGACACAATAATGCTGACATTAATACTTATGTCACAAATTGGACGTCCCTTGCCATCAATATCCCGAGCGAGCCAGATATCTTTTTGTATACCTGGCAGCAAGACCAAGGTTGGCTGCCACCAGGGCATGCATTGTTTCCAGGCTCGGTGCTGTTTGAGATTTGACAGGGGGAGGGTTGCGTTTCTGGAGCTCCGTACTTTGCCTTCAATTTTACGTAAATTCTCAGTGGTTTGGTGTCTGTTGCTAGGCATACTAAGAAATATCTGGCTTGCATGGGATATTGAGGGTGAGGGACTTCCAATTTGTGGCATAAGTATTGACGTCAGCATTATCACGTCCAAACTAATGGATTGATGCTATTGTATAGCAAGGGCTTCCACCCCCCCATCCCCCTTACAAGGGAGGTAGCCAATGTCAAAATGCATAATTCCACTTCCACCTATTCCAACCCCTGACATACAACAAAAGACCTTTTGTCCCTAATAATGGAGGTGGACAGCCTAGATAAGCACCCATAATCAGTGTGAGATGTTCTTGTTTTTGCAATTGTTCTTCCTTTCTTTTCCCATAATAAATGTTCCTACTCATTCACATTGCATCTTTCAGGCGTGGAGGTGTTGTAGGTCAGCGAGTGATGCCAGTTTCCACCTCTGGGGGTTGGGCAAGAACAACTGCGTCATCCGTGCATGGTGGTAACAAGGTGGGAGGAACCACAATCCTTCCTCCAGGAGTGACGGCTACGGCACACATGGCACCGCGAAGTACCACGCCGAGCCCGAGACCTCCTCAAGGGAGTACAAGCATTACTACGTATCATTCGGCGAGGCCACCAATGACGCCGGCTAACAACGTACGAGGAGTCGGTACTACTACTGTCAGGCAGACTTTGACGAATGATCAGCTAAGGAGTACGGTGCCAAAGGCAGTCCAGATTTCACAACCAGTAATAGCACAGCAGGTGAGTCGTGGATCTTTGGTGTGCACGTTCATCCTCCCGTAGTAGTTGTTTCCCTTGTGTATAAATGTGAAAGTGAGCATGTGATATTCCTCCTCATTTTCCACTCTAGAATGATGTGTTGCGTTGAGACAGTCCTTTATCATATTTTCTATTGAAGTTATGCTGTAGTGAATGGTTGTCAGTCTTGATCTTTTAGTTTTTCACCGACGTTGCAAAGTGAAATCTGTTGCTTCTTCCTCACTCTTGATCTGTTCTTTCCTCATCACCAAAAAAAAAAAAAAAATCTGTTTTTCAATTTCATTGTCCAATTTTACATAGTATAGTTTAACCAGTGTTATGTGTAGTTGTCACGCAGGGACTTGATGTGAAAGAATCGGCCAACATAGTTGTGTAGTATTGGAAAAGAGAAAGAGATGTAGAGTTGACTTGCATGAGCCTGTCTTCCAGAGATGTTTAGATTAGTAGTTCTTCTGCAAGCAAGAGAGACCAGTGGCAACATATTGATTGATTAGATTAGATTACGACGGAGAAGGGGGAGGGGCGGTCGTGTAAGTGGAGCCAATGATGGGTCACCTCCCCATCTGGCCAGTGCCGTCAGGAACCAACCTGGCAACCCCATGGTGGGTCCTGGTATTCGAACTCATGACCACCTGCTCATGAATTGGAGATGGTATCCACAGGGCTACTGTACTGACTGCATACGTATACCAACAGGCCCCTTCCCCTTATAAGGGCTGGGCAAGGCACATACCCACTAATACACCCATTATGTACTCCTAGCCATCTACTTACCAAGGGCTTCCCCCCCCCCCCCTTGTAAGGGAGATAGCCAATTATGTACTCCCTAAAAATGACAATGGATAATCTCTTCTTAAGGAAGAAATGGATGTTACCAAAGCATGAATTTCCTTTATTCTCCATTTGCTGTATTCAATGTAGTGAGCATGTTAAAGGCTGTGTCCTTTTTTTTTTTTTCTTTTTTTTTCAAAATGTTGAAAGGGTTGTTAGTTTAAGTCAAGCATAACTAGTCACTAGTGAATAGTATTAGGACAACCAAAATAATTTAATGAGAAAGTCAAAGTTTCTTTATGATACATATTTTTAACTTTTTTTTTTTCCATAGAAATATGGCCCAGCTAGTGGAGGAAGAGGTGTTGGAAGTGGGGGTAATGTGGCCGTTACGGGCACGACTTTATATTCCCCTGGCGCGCCACTCGTCACAACTCTACCCTCTGTGTCCCTACAATCCCCAGGCCTACACCCGCCAACACCCACCATAGCTGTTAGAATCACAAGCGCACCCGTGCAGACGGTTTCCTCTGCGGGCCAGGTCAGTTGTTTGTCGTCTCGCATGTTATCTTATCTTTCGACCTGAGGGTTAGGTGGCTCTCTCTCTCTCTTGGCAGACTGGGTTAGGTTTCGTTGTTGTCGTCTGTGTGAGGGTTAGGTGGATTTCTTTGGCACTTTTTTCCGAGTTTGGTTTGTAGGTCCTGAGATTTTTAGGTTAAGGATAGTTGGTTGGTATATGTAAGGATAAGATGATCCTCTTCATACTTTCCTTTTTCCTCCTCCTCCTCTTCTGTCTTCTATCCTCATTTATCTTCCACATATCCTCTTGTTCTTGCTTTGGATCTTCACCACTTCCATTCCCTCTCCCACTCCTGACCAAGGGTGCAGTGCCAGAGGGGGGATATGAAAAAATATTGTAATATTAAAGTATTAGTATTGTAATACTATCTTCCTGGTGCTACCAACCAGAAGCCTATTGGCCGAACAGGTTAGGGTGTCGTTAGTTGCGTTGAAGGTCAAGGGGATGGTAGTTCGAACCCTGCCACCGGCAAAGTCCTTTGTGAGGGGCACTGTCCCAGGGGCGAGTTTGTGATGTTAAACCATTTCATCATCAACCAGCAAACCATCATTCATTTTAGTTTGATGACTCCTGTCCTACACAGTCTTGACAAAAGATACATTTTGACCCCATTGTAAAGGGGAATGAGAACTTTGTCTATTTTCTAGTGATTATTTTTTTATTCATTCATCAGACATCCCAAGCAGGAAGCAATATCGGTGCTGTATCTATAACTACTCCCTCGTGTAATCCGGCAACAAGCGTCCTCACTCACCACATGACGGCCGGGCAGAGGACGCAAACGGAGCAGCACACCGTTCCTCTTAAGACTCCTGTCTGTAAGTTTTTGTTTATTTGTTGTTGAGTGCATTGACCCCCCATGGAGCGATGGTGTGTACCTGCATGTGGTGGTCCTGGAAGATGGACAGCCCCTCTGGAGGTGCAACCCTGAGGGGCTGGCACTCTGTCTCTGGACTGGGCCCAACTGTATTACATTTAAAGAAAAAAAATCGCAAATGGAGAGCCAGCCACTATAGGGCTGTGGGTTCTCCATTTAGTGACCCTTGAGTACTGTTCTATTCTGAGATGTATTGAATATCAATATATATATGTGTGTATATGTTATAAGACTCATGACATCCATTCTTTTATATCAGTGAGAACACCAATCTCGGCGCACCAAATGGGCAAGCAGACCCAAGGTTTGGCCTTTTCCTCTGGCCCCAAGGTGATCACACAGCCTGCGCAGGGCCCACCACTTGCTCTGCCGCAGATTACGGGCATCACAGGCATTGCTAAGCCACCAGTCAGCGTGCACTCAGTTCAGCCAACGCACACAGTCACCACACAGGCTAGACAAGGTATTCCAATGATCTTTTCTAAAAGATATTCCCTCGCTAGGGGGATTTATTTATTTTGAACTTTGATGCAGTGGTTTAGGGTCTTCGGGATTTTATTATAGTTCAGTTATTTTAAATACAGTGCCTCCCTTGTAAGGGGAAAAAACCCTTTGGTATATATATATATATGTTTGTACCAGATAAACATCTCCTTGATAAAGCTGCATCCTGCAGTTCATAAAACTTGTTTTGTTCCCCAAAAAAATCTCTTGTGGAACAGTTTTCAAGAGTGGATTGTGGTCAGCAACCTAGTTTCTACTGTATATATTTATGTAACTGAATTTACACCAGCAAAGAAATATGCTAATTTTTTCCATAAATCAGGTGTTGTGGCTGCCAGTGGTCGAGTGAGCATGAGCGGAAATGCCATCCCTGTTGCGAAAGTGCACCCGCAACAGGCAGTCCCAAGCCCAACAGGAAACACGGTGACCATCCAAGGACCTGCCCCACACCCGACATCCAATGTTCCTACAGCAGGGCCCCATGTGCCGGCCCCGTCCCACTCCCCAAGGGATGGGGACACACAGACTCTTCACAGTGTCTTCTTGCATCGCACTCCAGGTCAGTTGCGGGTTAGCCCAATTTAAGAAACTAATTAAGTCAAGGAAGGTGTGTGTAAGTGCATTTTATATACCAAGGGCATCTTCCCTCTTGTAATGGAGGTACCCAAGTTGAGGCACATGTCCACCCTACTCATCTGCCACCCATATTTGCCTCTTGCCTTAGCTCCTCATGAATGAACACACACACACTCACATGGGAGAAAGACTTAAGACATATAAAGGGGAGGATCCCTTTGGTATATAGATATAATGTTATGTACAAAACCGAAAATGTAATAGAGACCTGGAACAACAGATTGGTTGATTAAGACATGTGTTAGGAGGATCTTATACAATTGTTTTATTTTCATGTAGGGGGTTCCGTACCTGGAGGAGGACCTGGTGCCACAGTAAGTGGTGAAAAAGTTGTAACTACCATTGCGCCTTACAACATTTCAGCGAACACCACGTATTATTATGAAGCAGGCCAAAACGCGGCCTATCAGGCAAGTACATACTCAAGAGTGAATGGCCTCCCTTTACTTGTTTCTCTCTTCTTTGTTTTTACTTTCTCCCCACTCTTCCTCTCTACTCTTTCTCTTCTTTGTCTCTGTCTACTTTCTCTTCTTTGTCTCTGTCTACTTTCTCTTCTTTGTCTCTGTCTACTTTCTCTTCTTTGTCTCTGTCTACTTTCTCTTCTTTGTCTCTGTCTACTTTCTCTTCTTTGTCTCTGTCTACTTTCTCTTCTTTGTCTCTGTCTACTTTCTCTTCTTTGTCTCTCTCTACTTTCTCCTCTTTGTCCCTGTCTACTCTCTCATCTTTGTCTCTCTCTACTTTCTCTTCTTTGTCGCTCTCTACTTTCTCTTCTTTGTCTCTTCTCTTTTTTCTCTCTTACCTCTTTCATCTCTCTTTCCTTGCCCCTCATTCTCCTCTCTCTCTCCTCTCATTCCCCTCTCTCTCCTCTCATTCTCCTCTCATTCTCCTCTCACTCCCCCTTCTCTCATCTCACTCCCCTCTTTTTCCCTCTCTTGCATCTCTCTCTCATTTCTACTTAACTCGATAAGAGAGAGAAGTTATAGAATAATTTGTCAGAGGTTTTCTCCCCTCCTCCCCCGCCCCCAAACACCAGATGTGCCGCATTTTACAACTTCCTGATCTGCCTAGTAAAGTCAGCTATATTTCTAACTTCAGAATATGAAAACTCTTGAATGATACATTGCTGCAAGGGATTCCACTTTGCCTGATTCAGTGTATAGGGTAATGATTGTAGCTTTGGCATTGGTGGCATGCCAACTGTTCTATGTTTTGTACCTTTTACTGAAAAAACTTGCCATCCCACTCCCAAGAAGTGGAAAGTGAGAAACCCCTGGGGTAGGGCAAGCCCTGTTGGTTGTCGCAAGCTGTTGGGCCAGGGTTGTCAGGAAACAATGCAGGAAGCACGCAGTGGGTCCCAGAAGTTGAACTTGTGGCCACATTCTCACAAGTTTGGCACAGTCTCCACTGGGGTCCTGCACAGCCCTACCTTTTATTGAAAATGAATATGAATCTCCTTCCCACTGCCCTGGGTCAGAAGCAAGGCAGGAAGACACAGTACAGCCCTGCAGTGGATGTACTGTGTCTTGCTGCATTGCTTCTGACCCAGGTCAGTGGGCAGGATATGGATGACCCGTCATCCATGAGGAGCTAAGATGAAAGGGAGGCAAGGGTGGTTGGGTGGGAGTGGATGTGTGCCTTTTGACTTTGCTGCTTCCATTGTAAGTAGGAAATGGCTCCTGGTATATAGATGGACAGAATATGAAATAACTGGGGAGTTTGGTGTCTGGAGGCTGAGACATTGTTATCTGGAGACTATAAGCTAGAGGAGGGTAGTTCAAAACCCCCAAGACTAATAGTGTGACATCAGTGAAAGTTAAGTTTCAAATTTGGAGCTCCAATGAAACATATCATGCCTAACCATTTCACAGAGCAAGTGATGACTGCAAATCACATTTGCAAAATTATAATTTTTTTTTTTTTCTTTCTTATAGGTGGGTGGTCCTATTATTCCCCATACCTTAAATTCGAGCCATTACGTCCCAACAACAGTTGCGGCAGGCGCTTTCAGAACCAACTCGGGGGTTCTCCCCCAGACTGCAGCAACAGCAGTGCCTGATCAGGCAGCACCGCCAATGAAACCGAACTCTTCTCCAAGACCTACCATTCTACGCAAGAGGAATGACAATGATGGGTGAGTGAAGCTGGTATTATGTCTGTGAGCTGGCTTGTAATTGAATAATTATTTGACACTAGATTCGATGCTCGTTGGCTGAATAGGTTTCAGCTTCGCTACTTGCGTCGGAGGTTGGGGTGACGGCAGTTCAAACCCTGCTGCCAGTGAGTTGGACAGAGGGCATGGTTCATGAAATTTCATAGTACATAGTCCTCTATAAAGGGCACCATCTTAACCTGATTGGAGGGGGGGATAGTGGGGTGGCTAATAAAAGTGTATTAACAATGTAAATTAGTGTCAATCTGTTGCCCGCTCTTACAGTGGTATTACAGTGGAGTGTATTAGGGATGGAGTGGGTGGGAATGGTTTTTATGCCTTTTACTTTTGGGCTACCTACCTTGTAAGGGGGAAAAAGCCTTTGGTATATATATATATACGTATGTAAATTAGTGTATTAAAACACAATTCAATAAAGCACTGTAATAGACAAATGCATGCATACACTTTAGAGTTGCAACTAACCCATGCCATGTTTTGATGCCAAACATATAGGAGCTTGCTGGGATATCCCTACAGACTCGTATACAAAGTTACACTCTTTACTAGAACACAATCAGTAATGAAATTAATGTCCAACAAAACCTATGACAATTATGCAATGGGAAAATATATAAGTATAATACATAACATAATTGTACAATGTACCACACCACATCACTCAGCCACCACCACTCAGTGACCCCTCCAAACAAATGAGAAAAATTTATGACCAAGGGAAGACATAACTCAAAACATACACAACAGACTCCACACACACCACATTTATATATATTATACATACAAAATTGTGAAGAAATAATGTGTACATGAACACACCCTATACAAGAAAACATAACACATATCTATACAAAAGAATACAAGAACACATAAAGTATGGCTTTGAAATAAAAATTAAACAAGATTTTTTTTTTTTTTTTTTTTTTTTTATACATGAAAGCCTGTACTGTAATCTACTTTTCAACATAATTAGGGAATCATCTAACCATGTTTAAGTTTGTGAGTATTTGATAGGCCTCCAATTGAGAATGCCGCCGACTGTGAAATACGTGCTGTGATTTGTTTTCTTACTGCTAAAGGCATGAAAGCCACTGAAATTCATCGTCAGATCAGTGAAGTGTATGGAGAAAACATGAGTGATGAGATGGTGCAGAAATGGGTGAGGGCTTTTAAAGATAGCTATGAAAATGTGCACCAAACCATCAATAATGAGTGAAGGTCATCCACTTTGTTCCTCATGACATATGCATCAAGGCTTGAGATGTTTCAAGAATATATACCAAAAAATACATTATGGCATAAAAATTTACATGCACTATCACTGAAATAAGAAGTGAATATATATTCACAAGGTTGTCGAAACAATCCAACATATTCAGTCTCTTCAAAAGGGAGCATGCTGAAGACTAGCTAGGATGCTGGGAATCTTTCACACAATCTAGGCAGGTCCAGTAATCCTTCCACATCCAGGGATCAGATTAAAGCTGACACACACACAGGAAGAATAGGCAAACATTCTATTAACACAGATGACGAAAATATAACCAAAAGTCCAAACAGGAGACACTAAGCTGGAGACCACATGGGACATATACAAAAAATAATCACATGGCACATACTTAAAATACAGTGTTCCAGAGCACCAGCTTACAAATAATTTCACAATCTCTGTAATGAATTCCAGGCTGGAAAACAAGGGAAGAAAAAATGCAAACATAAATGTAACATGCTGGCCAGCCAAAGTTTACTAAAGTTTATATCACTAGAGAATCCTCTTAATGTTCAAAAAGAGTATAGCAAGCAAATTTAACTTTGCCACTGCCACCACATGTAGTAGGGTGGCTAAATGAAAGTATATTAACCCCTTCCATACGGTGCCGCACACGTAGGCGTCATGGGGAGCGAGTGTATTCGCGAGGCTGCCATATCGGCGTCTTGATTATATTTATTGTAGTCGCCCCTCCATAATGACATTCTTTCTAATTCTTTTGTAATCGCATTTTCTATGGTTATCAAAATTCACGGGTGAAGAGAGAACGATCGATATAAGCGGTGACTATATTTTATGATGCGAGTATTATTACGACACGTCGTATGGCTGGCATTGGCTGCTGCCACCGAGATCTAAGTCCATGACGCCTACGTGTGCGGCACCGTATGGAAGGGGTTAACTATGTAAGTTAGTGTGTTAAATCGATTCAATAAAGCACTACAATAGACAGATGTGTGTGTACACTTCAGAGGCTGAGTTACAACTGATGCCACACCTTGATTTGGTGCCAAACATAAAGGAGCTTGCTTGGTTCTCCCTACAGAGTTATATACAAAGTTAAACTTACATATACCAAAGGCTCCCCCTCCACGTGGGGGGTAGCCAAAAAAAAAAAGGCATAGAAACCACTCCCACCCAATACATTTCCTATATATTCCACTCACCTCCTCCCTCTTATCTTGGCACCTCCTGGATGATGGGTCATCCCTGCATCCTGTCCACTGCCATGGGTCAGAAGCAGTGTCTCAAGACGCAACACATCCACAGTAAGGCCACTTCATAAATTCGGTGATCCCCCCTCTCGGTCCCCCCATGCAGAAAAGTAGAAGACTGGGAGAAATCCCTTCTGGCTGCGTCAATTTTTTTTTCTTCTCATACATACTTCCTCACCCTCATCCCCCACCCACTCCCCCTTCCCCTCATGCATCACAGCATCATCTATACACAACTCCTCTCCATTCACCCCTATCTTCTGTCCTCTCCCGTCCTTCCTCCACAGACATACCGGTCTTTTGTAATGCCCCTTTCACCCCATCCATCCATCTCATTCTAGGATGCCCCCTCATATTCACTCCTTCCACTCTTCTTTTACTAATCTTTCTTCACTCATTCTTTCCATGTGTCCATACATACATACATTTACCAAGGCTTTTTCCCCCTTACAAGGGAGGTAGCCAAAAAGGAAAAGGCATAAAATCATTCCCACCCGTTCCATCCCTGAATACACTCCACACCCCTGCACCCTCCCTCTTATCTTAGCACCTCCTGGACGATGGCTCATCCCTTCACCTTGTCCACTGCCCTGGGTCAGAAGCAGTGTCATAAGACACAGCACATCCACAGCAAGGCCGCTTCATTTAATCGGCGAACCCCCCCCCCCCTCTCTCCGTCCCCCCCATTGCATAAAAGAAGAACATACATACATACATATACCAAGGCTTTTTCCCCCTTCCAAGGGAGGTAGCCAAAAAGAAAAAGGCATAGAAACCACTCCCACCCATTCCATTTCCTATATATTCCACTCCCCTCCCACCCTTCCTCTCATCTGAGCACCTCCTGGATGACGGGTCATCCCTGCACCCTGCCCACCGCCCTGGGTCAGAAGCAGTGTCGCAAGACACAGTACATCCACAGCAAGGCCGCTTCATTTAATCGGCGACCCCCCCTCTCCGTCCCCCTTTGCATATAAGGAGAGGACGGGGAGAAATCCCTTCGGGCTGCGTCAAAATTTACTCACACATACTACCCCACCCCCCGCCCATTCCTCCTCATGCAGTCACAACATCATCCATATACAACCATTCTCCACTCACCTCTGTCTTCCGTCCTCTCCCTTCCTTCCTCAACAGACATTCCCCTCTTCCCCAAAGCCCCCTTCACCCCATCCATCCACCTCATCCTAGGACGTCCCCTCATGTTCACTCCCTCCACATCTGCCTTCCATACCTCCTTTACTAGTCTTTCTTCACTCATTCTTTCCATGTGTCCATTCTTTCCATGTGTCCAAAAGAAGAAGACTGGGAGAAATCCCTTCGGGCTGCATCAAATTTTGCTCACACTTACTACCTCACCCCCCATCCCCCCGCCCATTCCACCTCATGCAATCACAACATCATCCATATACAACCATTCTCCATTCACCCCTGTCTTCAGTCCTCTCCTGTCCTTCCTCAACAGACATTCCCCTCTTCCCCAAAGCCCCCATCACCCCATCCATCCACCTCATCCTAGGATGTCCCCTCATGTTCACTCCCTCCATGTGTCCAAACCATCCTATTACTCTTTCATCAACCCTATCTCCCAGCTCCCTTTCCACCCCTGTTCTCCTCCTCACCTCCTCATTTCTTACTCTATCCAGCCTAGTAACCCCTATCATACTTCTCAGACATTTCATTTCAAACACATTCAAACTCCTCTCTTCCTCTCATGTTCCATGTTTCTGCCCCGTACAATGCTATTGGCACAATCACTCCTTCATATAACCTCCTCTTAGCATCCATTTCCAGATGTCTATTTCTCATTACACCAAGGCATTTACTCGCTTCTCTCAGTCTACATTCTACCTCATTCGCACCCAAGTATCTAAAATTATCAGTAATGAAATTAATGTCCAATACGTATGACAGTTTTACAAGGGGGGGAAATGTCAATTCTTAATTGAGCAATACATAAGTATAATACATAATATAATTGTCTGATGCTACAATGTACCACACCATCACAGGCGGGGGTCCTGACATTAAACTGGATCAAGAAAGGAAAAAGGTTGGCAAGGACTAATTTATTATGTGCTTCACTTCACAATTTTTTCATGTCATCTTTTTTTCAGCACTCCTCTGAAAGCGGCAAAGAATTTGACGAGTGCCTTGTCTATGCCCCCAATGCCTTCACCCCCGTCACCCAAGCGACCAGACTCAAGAGGCAATGGCAATGCCTCCTCTGGTTCTACGACTATATCGGCAACGTCATCACCTGGTGAGTCTTGCTGAGCTTTTCCATGTTGGCTTGCAGTACAGTAAACCGTCGCTATAACGAATCTTACTGTAATAAATTTCAGTTTTATTGAACCCTGTAAACCTACCAAATAATGTCGATTGCATATGCACTTTTTTTTTTTTTTTTTTTTTTTTTTTTTTTTTTTTTTTTCTTGTGTGGTCGTGCATGGTGGGCAGGAAAGGTTCTTTATATATATATGTATGTATATACTGAGCACTGTGTAGTCACTTCATTTTTAGCAAAATTTCAACTTCCATGAACAACAACTCCCCCATTTGTTCGTTATAGCGACTTTACTGTGGTGTATGTACTTGCACTGGACATGTCTGTGTTTTTGTTTTTTAAAATATGGTTATTATGTGCATGCATGTTGAAGATGAGATAAGTGACAAGTTAACACGAAAGAATGGGGTGCGAATAATTGAGAACAGAAGAGACGTAATGTTTGTGATGTGCTTTATTTAACATTTTACATCAGCACAGCCTGTGATTGGCTTTGCACACGTATGGGCATACTAACACAAGGCCATCACCTTGGGGCTATTAAGACTCCTCCTTGTCAGGTCTTCAAATTGAGGAGCTTGAGACGAGTAGTGGGGGCGGCATCAACTCAGGCACCCCGCCCAACATCAAGCAGGAGCCTCCTGAAGATGCGAATATCATAGCTCCGAGACCTTTACCCTTGCATTCTTCTGGACCGCCTACCAGTCTGGATTCCTCGAACACATTGGGCACCAACACAAGCTCTCCTTTGACGAGTGACACCCTTCACATTTCTACAACTGTCAGATCGCAGACTGGACTGACCGTCTTACCGGCGGACGGTCTTTCCCCGAGAAAAAAACCACGAAAGCAGCAACTGTGAGTACAGACATCCCACATGCGCCTCAAGTATGATACAAACATTTTTTTCATTTACTATTCGGAGGTTGTCACTAGACTTACTAATGGTCGTTTTGTTTTTATTTTTATCTTGTGATTGTATATGCAGCAACAGCCTTTCATCCGTGCTTGGTTCCTGCAGAACGGGTAATGAGCTGCAGGAAGCGCGGTCAAGCGAGGATGATCTTGACCACCACACCAAGAAAATTAAGAAAGAACCGGACGAAGACCAAGGTATGATTGATGTTTTGATCTTTGGCGTTTATTTCACTTCATGGGTTTAGGGCTGTGGTTATCAACCTGTGGGTCCCCAAGGGGGCCATGAGGACAAGAATTTAGGGGTCCATGGCCTGCTGTTATAAGTTGTACATATTTGTATAATGTGAGGAATCTAGATATAAAAAGAAACTATATCATATATAAGAATTTTGAGTGTCATCTTTGTTATAAAGCAGTTTCTCTCAGTATTTTAGACGGTGGGATTTGGGAAATAATTAAGAGGTGCCGCAATAATTTTTAGAACCGTTGGTTTAGGGGGCTTGAAAATTATTCTCCTAGTATTTTAGACAGTGGGGATTTTGGAAAAAATTAAGAGGTGCCTCACGTATATTGAGAACCGTTAGTTTAGGGGGCTTGAAGATTATTCTGTCTCCAAACCCCAGTGAATGTCAGGCATCATGTGTATATTTTATTGTAAACACTCGTATTTTCTGCAGGACTAGTGCTTTGTGGATGAATTTCCAGGTATTTTATAGAGTCCGATTAGGTGCATAATGACGTTTCTTGTAATACACAGAAGGAAGTGACGAGTCGTCGGAAAAGAGCAGCCACACCATGCCCATAATCACCCGCAGACCGCAGATGTCCCTTTTGACCAGCTATCGGCAGTCATGGAAACCGAGACACAATCACTTCACGAGACATACGGAAGTGCGTCCCAAGGAAGAGCGGCGATTAACTGTTAATGAAATTGCTAATCAGCGTATGGCAATGCAGAGAGTCAATGGTTGGAAGGTGAGTGCTTTGTAGACATTTTCTTTTACAATTGAATTTCCTTTTTGTGCATGTCTGGTATTAAGGAAGAGGTAATTGTATGGGATGGAATGGGTTGGAGTGATTTTATACCTTTGATATATGTGTGTAATATTGTATGGTGTTGTAAAAAAAATTGTGGACATTGACACTCATTCATTGGAAAGGAACTCATGCTGTCACTCTCTTCTACCTCCCTATCTCTCCTTTCTCCCTCCCCCTTTCCTCTTCTCTCTTCTCCTTCCCTCTCCTTCCCTCTCTCTCTTCCCTCCCCCTTGTTCGTGTCTCTCACTTTCACTCTCTCACACACTCACATACATGTACTGAAGTGTTTTTTCATGAGATGTAAGTTGTTGGGGATTGATGCAAAGAGGAATCTACAATAAGGGGTAGTTGTGTCTACAATACTTGGAGTGTGTGGAAGAAATTGTAATTTGGATTGTGTTTATTGTAAATTTTATTTTTAATTGTAAGATTAATTTTGTTTATTGTAAGGGGGGGAAAGCCTTGATATATGTATGTGTTTATATGTCTGTTGAGCAAGGGAAGGAGAGGGCATGTGGTTGGAGTGGAGAATGACTGTATGGATGATATTTTCACACATCCTGAAGGGATTTTAATGGACACAACCCCTAGAATACAATGATCCCTACATTGATGTCACAAGGTGCAAGTGAGTATACGTGGATGCCAGCGTCAGCGTCCTGATTATATTTATTTTGTAGTAGCTGAGTGACCCCCATGTTCTGTGAACAGGCTTGATCGCATTTTCTGGGGGGGAGTGGAGTATGTTTGGAATGGGTGTTTGTGTTTTTTTTTTTTTTTTTTTTTTTTTTTTTTTTTTTTTTTTTTGGGGGGGGGGGGCTACCTCCCTTATAAGGTGGAAAAAGCCCAGGGTATATGTATGGATAAACATTCATCCAGGAGGAGCCAAGATAAGAGGGAGGGAAGGGGTGGTGAATGGGAGTGGAGTATGTGGGGATGAAATGGGTGGGAGTGGATCTATGCCTTTGACTTTGGCTACCTCCCTTGTAAGGGGGAAAAAATCCTTGGTATGTGTATGTATAAACATTGTGGGTAAAAGAGACCAAGTATAACATCTATAACTTTACATTTTGTAATGCGCATATTGTGATGCACCATAGAACATCAGTCAACCTATTATTCACACAAATATTTTTCGTGGGGTGAAGAGGTTTACATGCATATTGGATTTGGAAAGATTGGGAAGTTTCCAAATTTGTTTGGTTTGATCACGTTAGGAGGAAGATAATTATTGTAAGAAGGTACGTAAATGAATGGTGGCGGGAGGGAGGGATAGAGTAATGCAGAAGAGTGTGTGGACTGGCTGGGCAAATGAAACTATCATGATTTGAGCTAAGGATGTTAAACACACAAGTGTCCAAAGGTAATGGAGTTGGAGAGGAACAGGTCAACTAAGGTTGCAAATTAACTAGACGGAAGAAAAATACATTTCTATGCATCACATCTGTTTTGGAGGCCTAATTCACATTTAATTGTAGAGCTTGTGTTAGGATTAGAAATGGAGAGAGTGAATGGTTTGAGGTAAAGGTGGGACTTTGTCAGGGATGTGTTATGTCGCCCTGGCTGTTCAATCTTTACATGGATGGGGTGGTGTGAGAGGTGAATGCAAGGGTAGTGGCTCAGGGGTTTGGAGATGGTTAAAGAAAATGGAGAAAAGTGGGAGGTGAGCCAGCTTTTGTTTGCAGATGACACTGTGCATGTAGCAGGATCAGGGGAGGGATTGAAGAAGTTAGTGACAGAGTTTGAGAAGGTGTGTGAAAGAAGGAAGCTGAAGATAAATGTGGACAAAAGTAAGGTGATGAGAGGTACAAGGGGAGAGAGTGACAGCAGGCTGGAAGTGAGCGTAAAGGGTGAAAGACTGGAGGAAGTGGATAGTTTTAGATACTTGGGTGTGAATGTGGCAGGAAAGGGAGGAGTGGGGGTGGAGGTAGAATGTAGATTGAGAGAAGCGAGGAAATGCCTTGGTGGATTAAAAAGTGTAATGAGAAATAGACATCTGGGAATGGATGCTAAGAGGAGGTTGTTGTTGTTGTTGTCGTTCCCTA
This sequence comes from Oratosquilla oratoria, assembly GCF_046742065.1. Taxonomy (NCBI): domain Eukaryota; kingdom Metazoa; phylum Arthropoda; class Malacostraca; order Stomatopoda; family Squillidae; genus Oratosquilla; species Oratosquilla oratoria. Next base: position 45,295,851 of record NC_134806.1, read on the forward strand.
GACTGTCTGTCCGAGCAGTCCCGTCTCCCCAAGGAAGGCCACAGCCGAAACTGGGTTTTCCCACAAATCCTTTATAGAGTGTATGCTAAGAGGAGGTTATATGAAGGAGTGATTGTGCCAACAGCACTGTACGGGGCAGAAACATGGAACATTAGAGAGGAAGAGAGAAGGAGTTTGAATGTGTTTGAGATGAAATGTCTGAGATGTATGATAGGGGTTACTAGGCTAGGTGTCAAGATAAGAGGGAGGGTGGAGGAGAGTGGAATATATAGGAAATGGAATGGGTGGGAGTGTTTTCTATGCCTTTTTCTTTTTTGGCTACCCCCTGTATAGGGGGAAAAAGCCTTTGGTATATGTATGTACTAGGCTTGATAGAGTGATAAATGAGGAGGTAAGGAGGATGTATGGATGATGCTGCGATGCATGAGGGAGAGTGGGTGGGGGTTGAGGAAGTATGTATGAGAAAAAAAATTGATGTTGCCCGAAGGGATTTCTCCGTCTTCTCTTTTTCTGCATGAGGGGACGAAGAGTGAGGGGTCACCGAATTTATGAAGCAGCCTTGCTGTGGATGTGCTGTGTCTTGCGACACTGCTTCTGACCCAGGGCAGTGGACAGGATGCAGGGATGACCCATCATCCAGGAGGTACTAAGATGAGAGGGAGGGTGGAGGGGTGTGGAATATAAAGGAAATGGAATGGGTGGGAGTGGTTTCTATGCCTTTTTCTTTTTTGCTCTCCCCCCCCCCCCTCCCCTCTGTGTCGGGGGAGAAAAGTCTTTGGTATATGTATGTTCTATTAAAATTTAAAAATAAATCCTTTCAATTATGACCTCTCCTAAGAACATAAGAATTGAGGAAACTGCAAGAGACCATAAGGCTTACAGTGGGCGGTTCCTTTTTCCTTATCTATCATCCCCATCCATGAGGGTATATAACTTTTTTTTTTTTTAATAGTTTCAGCACTCGCTACATGGTTACTAAGTAGATTCCATTCATTGACCACTCTATTGGGAAACCAGTTCTTGCCTCTTTCCTAAAGTTATCTCTTAAAACAACCAGTTGTTTTAGGGCTCACTGCATGGTTACTATTTGTTGACAATTCATTTGGTAAATCAGTTCTTGCCCATTTCCTTCTTATATATATATGACCCATCATCAAGGAGGATGGAGGGGTGTGTATTTAGGGATGGAATGGGAGGGAGTGGTTTATGCCTTTTTCTTTTTGGCTACCCCCCATGTAAGGGGGAAAAAGCCTTTGGTATATGTATGTATGTATATATATACATACGTATACCAAGGACTTTTTCCCCCTTACAAGGGAGGTAGCCAAGAAAAAGGCATAAAAACCATTCCCACCTACTCCATCCCTAATGTTATAAGAAGTGTTCTGTGGTGGGGCCTATCTGAATTGATGCCATCTAAAATTACACCCATAGACCTTTATTACACACAGATACTCTCTTCTCTTCCTCCACAACCACCAAATACCAGCCTCCGGAAACATATTCATAATCATATCACTCACCGCTCCATTAACACACTGAAAGACAACACACTGCTGCATGCCAGACCCCCTGATATCCACCCTTCTGAATCCTCTCTCCCACGTAAGGACAGAGTCCACTTGGCCAGACTGCGATGCGGTCACCACCCAGCACTTCTAAGCTACCAGAAGAGGCTGGACGACCGTGTTGTGAACAGCTGCCCAGGATGTAACACTTCACCCCATACCATACAACACATAATGGAAGACTGCATTATACACAATCATGCACGCAAACAACACAACATACACTCTATAAAGGATTTGTGGGAAAACCCAGTTTCGGCTGTGGCCTTCCTTGGGGAGACGGGACTGCTCGGGCAGACAGTCTAGGGAACGACAACAACAACAACTCCATCCCTAAATACACTCCACTCCCCACCACCCTCTACTCTCCCTCTTATCTTGGCACCTCCTGGATGACAGGTCATCTCTGCATCTTGTCCATTCCCCTAGGTCAGAGGCAGTGTCACAAGACACAGCACATCCACAGCAAGACCACTTCATTAAATCGGCGACCCCACCTCATAGTCCCCTCATGTAGAAAAAGAGAAGATGGGGAGAAATCCCTCCAGGCTGCATCAAATTTTTCTCACACATACTATCTCACCCCCCCACCCCATTCCACCTCATGCATCACATCATCATCTATATACAACCATTCCCCATTCACCCCTGTCTTCTGCCCGCTCCTGTCCTTGCTCAACAGGCATTCCCCTCTTCCCCAAAGCCCCCTTCACCCCATCCATCCACCTCATCCTAGGACGTCCCCTCCCTCCACATCTGCCTTCCATAACTCTTTTACTAGTCTTTCTTCACTCATTCTTTCCATGTGTCCAAACCATCCCAATACTCTTTCATCCACCCTATCTCCCAACTCCCTTACCACCCCTGTTCTCCTCCTCACCTCCTCATTTCTCACTATCCAGCCTAGTAACCCCTATCATACTTCTCGGACACCTCATCTCAAACACATTCAAAGTCACCACCCTATCCATGTATAAGTTGAACAGCCAGGTTGACATGACACATCCCTGACAAAGTCCCACCTTTACCTTGAACCACTCTCTCCATTTCTATATATTTTTCTCTCTCTCTCTCTCTCTCCTTTTTCCTCCTTTCACTGTTTCCTTTCACAAAGTCTTGCTTTTCCCCCCACACAAGTCAACAAGGCTAGTTACATATACATACATACATATACCAAGGCTTTTTCCCCCTTACAAGGGAGGTAGCCAAAAAGGAAAAGGCATAAAATCATTCCCACCCATTCCATTCCTGAATACACTCCACACCCCTCCACCTTCCCTCTTATCTTAGCACCTCCTGGATGACGGGTCATCCCTGCACCTTGTCCACTGCCCTGGGTCAGAAGCAGTGTCGCAAGACACAGCACATCCACAGCAAGGCCACTTCATTAAATCAGAGACCCCTCCTCTCTGTCCCCCCATTGCATAAAAGGAGAAGACTAGGAGAAATCCCTTCGGGCTGCGTCAAATTTTGCTCACACATATACCTCGCCCCCCCATTCCACCTCATGCATCACAACATCATCCATATACAACCATTCTCCATGTACTATGGTAGTTCTGAAACTAATGCCTCCTTATCTTTTTATGTGTAACTCAAAAAGTTGAAGAGCTGTGACAATGGGAGTGGCACCATTTAAATGAGCAGACATTTTTACTCCAGAATTTATTTCACCATGTAATCTCCCCTCTTCTCAATGCATGTTTGCCAGCATTGAGCTAGGGCCTGTACATGGCTGTCCAAAGCAGTTTGTCATTCACATCTGTCATCACTCTAAAATCAACAAACCATGCTGACATGAACTGCCTTGGCTCTGTAAACATTCACCAAGTGCCAGTGAATGTCAATGGGTTCCACTTCTGTGAGGAGGAATTCAGTGACGCATCTCTGCTTCTGATGCACATCCATCATGGGTTACTTTATTAGACTGTCACACTCAATATCCGCAACAAGGAGATGGAAATTTCAAGATACGAGTGTAAAGATTTATTCATCATAACAATGCCATAAACAATCCCCTTGGATCCCTTGGTGCAGAATTTATATTAAAAAAAAAAAACATTACTCGTTACTTTTGGAACTCCCTTGTACTCATTTATGAACCTGTTGTGGTGGCTTTGTGTCTTCAAGCACTTCCGCATGACATTAGAAGGGATTTTCTGTGAGTAAATCAATGGAAATTTTTTAAAAATAATTTGAGGAGGAGAACGGGTGGAAAGGGAGTTGGGAGATTGGGTTGATGAAAAGAGTATTGGGATGGTTTGGACATGTGGAAAGAATAGTAGTATCGTATGGCTTTCTTACACCTCCAATTTTGTATTTGCTAGCCAGTCTATGAATGTTTGATTTGCTTCATAGATAGTCTGGTAACCCCTTGGCACTGCTGTGATTGGGCAGTGCAGTACGAGATGGTCTGTATCTTGGGGCGAATTATGACAAGATGGGCACATTGGGGAGTCTTTGTAGCCCCAGCGATGCAGGTTAACGGCTGTTTTGCCTTGTTGTGATATCAGCCTGTTGGCTTGTGTCCATTCTCTTCTGGTTAGGTTGGAAAATCCAGGTAGTATTTCGGTTGGGTCTGTTACTAAGTTTCCCCCAGTGGGTAGTTTCCTTGTCCATTCTTCTTGCCAGGCTTCTTTTAGGTTGAAATTTTTGTTTTTTGTTTTAAAGAAAGGTTTTCTTGATTTTAGCCTCGTTATTATTGGGGCCTCCTCCATTATTTGTTTGAGGGGTATATCTGCTGGAAGGTTGTCTATGCGTTGGTGTTGTTTTTGTATGGCATCCTCACGTCGTATATTTGGTGGTGCTATGCCACTCATCGTTGGCAGCCAAATGAGTGGTGTTGGTTTAATGGCCCCTGATATTATCCGCATGGTTGCGTGGAGTTTATTGTCAATTTTATTTGTGTGTGCACTCTGAGCCCACACTGGTGCCCCATATTCTGCTACACTGTAGCACAGGGCAAGTGCTGCGGTTTTAAGCACTTGTTTGTTTTGCTCCCCAGGTGGTTCCAGCTAGTTTTCTGATCAAGCAGTTTCTTTTGTTCAATTTGTGCGCTGTGTTTTCTATATGTGTCTAGGGTTATACCAAGGTACTTGGGGGTTTTCTCGGCTGGGAGGGTTTGGTTGTTTATTTTAATATCCAGAGTTTTGTCAGTTTGTTTATTGTTTAGGTGAAACAGTGTTGACACAGTTTTGTTTGTGTTCATTTGCAGATACCATTTCTCAAAGTATTTTTGTATTGTTTGCAGGTCCTCTGATATTGTATTTTCTAGCTGTTCAATCTTGTTTGATTGGTAGGCCATTGCAAAATCGTCTGCATATCCAAACTTTCTGGAGGTTGTGGTGGACATATCACTCATATAGATGTTGAAAAGTGTTGGAGCCAAGACTGATCCTTGTGGAACTCCATTTTTTATTTTCCTGCTCTTGCTGGTGTCGTTACCCAAGCAAACAAAAAAGGTTCTTTTTCCAGACATTTTTTTTTTTTAAAGCTTTAGGGTTTTCTTGCAGGGTATGTGTTGGGGGGAAACTAAGAGTGATCCCAACGTGGCATCCGGACATAGACTCGATCTATCTCCCGGATACACACCTCCACAATCATGTGGAAAGAATGAGTGAAGAAAGACTAGTAAAAGGTGTGGAAGGAGTGAACATGAGGGGTCAACCTAGGATGAGATGGATGGATGGGGTAAAAGGGGCTTTGGGGGAGAGAGGAATGTCTGTTGAGGAAAGACAGGAGAGGACAGATAGGGGTGAATGGAGAATGGTTGTATATGGATGATGTTTGTAATCCATGAGGTTGAATGGGAGGTGAGGGAGTATGTGTGAGAAATAATTTGACGCAGCCCAAAAGGATTTCTCCCCCATCTTTTCTGCATGAGGGTACAGAGAGGGGGGGGGTACTGACTTAATGAAGCAACCTTGCTGTGTCTTGTGACACTGCTTCTGACCCAGGGCAGTGGGCGAGTTGCAGGGATGACCCATCATCCAGGAAGTGCCAAGATAAGAGGGAGGGAGGGGAGTAGAGTATGTTGGGGACGGAATGGTGGGAATGGTTTTTATGCCTTTGTTTTTTGGCTACCTCCCTAATAAGGGAGGGAAAAAGCCTTTGGTATATGTGTGTAATTAATTTGGCTAGTAGGGTTTTATTAAAAAAATAAATGTGTCAAGGGTGTTGAATGGTAACAAGTGTGGTGGATGGGAGTGGATGCATGCCTTTGACTTGGCTACCCCCCTTATAAGGGGGAAGAAACACTTGGTATATAGATAGAAATAAGGTTACCAGAGGTATGACAAGTTAAGTTGGAAAAAACGGTACTTTGGCATGGACTACACCTGTCGTGCCAATTTAAAGGAGGTTTACTGTACTCGTGTATTAATGTTACCCCAAATATCACATCTTTAAATATTTCTAACAGAATGTTGTGTATATTCAAAGGTTCACATTAAACTATTTTGATGTTTTTACCTAATTCTGTGTTGCTGCATTACTTCTGACCCAGGACAATGTGTGAGATGCAGGGAAGACCCATCATCCAGGAGCAGCCAAGATAAGAGGGAGGGAGGGGTGGTGAATGAGAGTGGAGTATGTGTGGACAGAATGGGTGGGAGTGGAATTATGCCTTTTGACTTTGGCTACCTCCCTTGTAAGGGGGAAAGAGCCCTTGGTATATGTATGTGTGTACTTCCATAATGCTACTTTCTTCCAAGGAGTATTGTCTGTTTCTTCTATGATCTAAACATTTTGGTGTGTGTCATTGTTGACGTCATGGCACTGGAATGATGGTATCGGAAGAACCTGGAATAATTTTTTCCTACCTTGTTTACATATTTTGCAGATGAATATGCATATGATGGTATTTTCTGTTGTCATATCTATAGTAGGACAAGACAATTTAGTCATGCATCCATATTTGTGTTTCCCTAAAGAATGTTCATATTGTGTTATAACAAACTTGTTCTATTTGTTGGTAATTTTAGGGTGATAAGAAATATGTGTTCTAAATGACTTATTCTGTTGATACTTCTCAATTGAGGAATGAGAATACACGAGCATGTATTTTGATGATCTTTGGATTTCAGGTCATGCATGTTTCGGGGCAGGTCGAGGACTTGACGGACCTTGAAGGGGAAGTTGTCGAGAGATTACAGATTTTACTCACAGCACTAGAGAAGAGGACTCATCCAAGGAAACCATATAAAGTAAGACATATCAAACTTCTCTCTGTAGTAATTGTATACAACCGTTCATTAGTAATAAGGAAGGATGGAGTGAAGGCAGTTGATGAGAGCAGGGAAGGCACCTGGTCTGGATGGATGCCATGCAGAATGTCTTAAAAAAAAGAGGAGGTACAGTGATGGTGGACTGGCTGGTGAGAGGGTAGACTGACGGAGGACTGGAGGAGTGCCTGTATAGTTCCACTCTACAAGGGAAAAGGGGACAAGTATGAGTGTAGTAGTTTCAGAGGGATTAGCTTGTTGAGTGTAGTTGGGAAGGCTTGTGGGAGGATCTTGATTGAGAGGATTAGGAGAGGAACAGAGGGAGTAATTGGTGAGGAACAGTGTGGATTTAGGACAGGTAGAGGTTGCGTAGATCAGATTTTTGTAGTAAGACATATGTGAGAAAGCAATAGGAAAGGGTAAGGATGTTTTTTGGACATTTATGGATTTAGAAAAGCCTTACGACAGGGTAGAGAGGAAGGCACTGTGTGAGGTTTTGCAGATATACGGGATAGGAGGAATGCTTTTAGGAGCTGTCAGGATTAGAAATGGAGAGTAAGTGGTTCAAGGTAAAGGTGGGACTTCGTCAGGGATGTGTTATGTCACCTTGGCTGTTCAACTTATACATGGATGGGGTGGTGAGAGAGGTAAATGCAAGGGTAGTGGGTCAGGGATTGGAGATGGTTAAAGAAAATGTAGTAAAGTGGGAGGCGAGCCAGCTGTTGTTTGCAGACGACACTGTGCTTGTAGTAGGATCAGAGGAGGGATTGAGGAATTTAGTGACAGAGCATGGGAAAGTGTGTGAAAGAAGAAAGTTGAAGATAAATGTGGGTAAAAGTAAGGTGATGAGATGTACAAGGGGTGAAAGTGGCAGCAGACTGGAAGTGAGCATTAAGGGAGAGTGACTGGAGGAAGTGGATACTTTTAGATACTTGGGTGCAAATGTGGCAGGAAAGGGAGGAGTGGAGGTGGAGGTAGAATGTAGATTGCGAGAAGCAAGTAAATGCCTTGGTGGATTAAAAAGTGTAATGAGAAATAGACATTTGGGAAAGGATGCTAAGAGGAGATTGTATGAAGGAGTGATTGTGCCAACAGCACTGTATGGGTCAGAAACATGGAACATAAGAGAGGAGGAGTTTGAATGTGTTTGAGATGAGGTGTCTGAGAAGTATGATGGGGGTTACTAGGCTGGATAGAGTGAGAAATGAAGAGGTGAGGAGGAGAACGGGGGTGGTAAGGGAGTTGGGAGATAGGGTGGATGAAAGAGTATTGGGATGTTTTGGACACATGGAAAGAATAAGTGAAGAAAGACTAGTAAAAGAGGTATGGAAGACAGATGTAGAGGGAGTGAACATGAGGGGGTGACCTAGGAGGAGATGGATGGATGGGGAGAAAGGGGCTTTGGGGAAGAGGGGAATGTCTGTTGAGGAAGGACGGGAGAGGACAGAAGATGGGTGAATGGAAAATGGTTGTATATGGATGATGATGTGATGAGAAAAATTTGACACAGCCTGAAGGGATTTCTTCCCGTCTTCTCCTTTTCTGCAGGAGGGGACAAAGAGGGGGAGGGTCGCCGATTTAATGAAGGTGCCTTGCTGTGGATGTGCTGTGTCTTGTGACACTGCTTCTGACCCAGGGCAGTGGACAAGATACAGGGATGACCCATCATCCAGGAGGTGCCAAGATAAGAGAAAGGGTAGAGGGGTGTGAAGTGTATTTAGGGATGGAATGGGTGGGAATGATTTGTATGCCTTTGTTTTTTTTTTGGCTACCTCCCTTGTAAGGGGGAAAAAGCCCTTGATATATGTATGTATATATATGCCTTTGTTTTTTGTTTTTTGGCTACCTCCCTTGTTAAGGGAGGGGCCTTTGGTGTATTTACCTAGTTGTATTTTACGGGAAGGGGAGCTATGCTCGTGGTGTCCCGTCTTCATATCTCATTTTATCTAAACTATTTTTAAATTTATGTATTGTTTTTGCACACACTACTTTCTCATCTAAATTGTTCCAACTGTCTATTACTCTGTGAGGAAAGCTGTTCTTTTTCACATCTCTTCTATAGCTGTCTTTCTTGATTTTCTTTCCATGTCCTCTTGTATTTCTATCATCCCATTTTATCAGATTCTCTCTATCAATAATTTCTATGCCTTTCATGATTCTGTAAATAGCTATCAAATCTCCTCTCTCTCTTCTTTGCTCTAGTGTCTGTAGTTCAACTTTTGCTAGTCTCTCTTCATATGATAGTTTTGAGAGTGTTGGTGCCAATTTTGTAATTGCTCTTTGTATTCTTTCAAGTTTTTTTATACATTTTTTTGTACTTGGTGACCATATTGTTGCTGCATATTCCAGTCTTGGTCTTATCAGAGTGATTAGAATTTTCTTCACCATTTCTTCATCCAGGTATGTAAATGCCACTTTGATTGTTCTTATTAAGTTATAAGTTTCTCCAAAAATCTTATTTATATGTTTCTCAGGTGACATATTCATAACAATGACTCCCAGGTCCTTCTCATTTTCTACATTTTTTATTCCTCCCAATTTATATGATCCTGTTATTCTGTTTTTGCTTTTTCCAAATTCCATAATACTACACTTTTTAGTGTTGAACTCCATCTCCCACTTCCTACTCCATTCCTGTACTTTATTTAGATCACTCTGTAGTGACTCACAATCTTCTTCCGTTTTCACTTTTTTTAACAGTTTTGCATCATCTGCAAAGAAGCTCATATAACTTTCAATTCCGTCATCCATATCATTAATGTATATAGCAAACATTATTGGGGCCAGAACTGTTCCTTGTGGAACACCGCTTATTCATCCCATTTTGAGTGTTTGTCTCTTATCACCTCTCTCATTTTTCTCTCTTGCATAAAGTCTTCCGTCCATTTAAGCAGTTTGCCCTGTATTCCTCCTTCAGTTTCTAATTTCTTAAGCAACTTCTTATGTGGTACTTTGTCAATGGCTTTTTTTAGGTCTAGAAATGCACAATCAGCCCATCCATCTCTTTCTTGTATTATATCTATTAGTCTTGAATAGAAACATATTAAATTGGTGACGCATGATCGTCCTTGTCTGAATCCAAATTGCCTTGGATTTAGCACGTTTTTTAATATTTTACCCATCTACTTTTGACAATTTTTTTCACATATTTTTGCTATTGTACTTGTTAGAGAGACTGGTCTGTAGTTGGTAGGGCCTTCTTTATTTTCCCCTTTATATATAGGTACTATATTTGCTTTTTTCCAATCTTCTGGGACTTCCTTCTTTCAAGGAACTATTTATTATTCTATGTATTTTGTCTGCCAGTTCATTCCTGCATTCTTTCAAGATCCAGTTTGCTATTTCATCTGGTCCATGCAATTTTCTGACATCAAGATTACTCAAGTGTTTCAATATTTCATTCTTTGTTACTTCTATTTCTTTCATGGGGGGGACTTTCTCTTTCCATTCAATCTCTTCAGGTTGTATGTTCTCCCTTGTAAACACTGATTTAAAATGCTTGTTCATAATTTCTGCCATTTCAATTTCCTCTGTGTATTCAACTCCTTGTCTTAATTTCTCCAAATCTTGTTTGTTTTTCAGTTTTCTGTTTACAAATCTGATAAATAGTTTTGGTTGATCTTTACATTTTTCTATGACATCTTTTTCATATTTTCTGTTTTCCTCTCTGCACGCTTGTACATATTCATTTCTATAACAAGTATATATTTTCCATTTTTCAGGGCTGTATTTTTCCATTTGGTCCAAGCTTTGTCTCTTTTGTCTTTTACTCCCTACAACTTTTGTTGTACCAGCACTTTACATATTCTTTTTCTTGTTTTTGTCTTGGGACATACTTTTCCACTCCTTTTTTATAAATTTTTGTCAAAATATTCCATTTCTCTTCCACTGTTGTTTCTTCTTTGTATATTTCTTCCCAGTTTTCTTTTTGAAAGAATTCTCTTATTTTATCAAAGTTTGTTTTTTCATACATTCTTCCTTTTCTATATTGTTCATTTCTTTTCATATATTTTTTCCTCATTTAGTTCCAGTTCAATCAGTATATGGTCACTTATTGGTGTTTTATATTCAATCTTTTCTACTATTCTAGGTTCAGATGTGATTATTAGGTTTAGTCTCGATGGTTCTTCTTCATTTCTATACCTAGTGTTCTCCTGTATCCACTGCGTCATTGTATGGTCAATAATCATCCCGAGTAGAACATTTCCCCATGAGCCGTCTCCACCCTTTACTGTCATCTCTTCCCAGCAGACTTCTTTGCAATTAAAGTCGCCCATCATAAATATTCTTCCTCCATCTTCTATTATCTTATTTAATGTTATCTTTGTGTCCTCTAACATCCTTTTATGTTCACTCTCTTCCCACGAGGCTGTTTTTGGAGGCACATAATTTATCACAAACTTTCTGTTCTTCTTATCTCTGTCTTCCACTTCGATCATAATCATCTCTACTGTATTCTTTCCATATGTGACACTCTTCACGTTTATATCCTTCTTAGTCAGGAACATAACTCCACCCCCTTGCTTTGTCTCTCTGTTTCTAATCCAATAATTATATGCGTCATGTCCTACACTGTTGGGTGGTAGTGGACCTTTTAATTTCGTTTCTACAATTCCCATTATGTCTGGTTCTTTTTCCTTCAGATAATCATTCAGCTCATTCAATCCTGTAATTAATCCATCTATGTTTGTGTAAGACGCTCTTAGTTTTCTGCCACTTCCATTGTATTCTCTGTTTCCCTTTTGTTTTTCTCTAGTATTTCAAATTTCCTTACTCTCATATTCACTACTCTCCAATAGAATTTCTCTTTTTCTGACTTCTGTTCTCGTTTTTTTCCTTAGCTTATTGTCTTTCATTTTTTCCTCCTCTCTTTCCTCTTTATTCATTTCCCTTTTTATCCATACCTTTTTATATTGTTCACTTGTTGCTAGTTTCCGTGTTTTTGATAAGATATTCTCTGCCGTCATTTGTGACCTGAATTTAATCTTAATTGGTCTGGTCTTATCTGTACTATACTTTCCGAGTCTAAACTTCTCTTCAATTTGTTTCATGATTTCAGGCTCATCTTGAACTAATTCTAGTAATCTGCTTACTTTTTCATTTTCCTCATTGATTCTTGTGGTTCTATCTGGGTTGTGTTTCTCTTCCATTCCTAATATAATTATACATTTCTTTTTATCTGCTAAGTCTCTTACTATATTCTCCTTTTGTCTCATCACTTTAATAACTGAGTCTTCAGTTCTTTCATTTGCTGTTTAATTATGTCAGTAAATGCAACTTTACTGTTTTCTTGGATTGTCTTCCAACCCTTAGCTTCTTTAGCTATGGCCTCTTTGTTTTCTTTATTATTCCTCTTTAATTCTTCATTCTCCTCTTTTACTTCTTTTAACTGTATTTTTAGTTCTATTTTCTTAGTTAAGTTTTTGTTCGCCTTCTCTAGTTCTTCCAGTCTTTCAACCCTTTGCGCAGTTTCTAACATTCTACCGAACCTACTCTCCCAATGTTCGGTCATTTGTTCAAGTTTTTGTTCTAGTCTTGTTGGGAGAGGTTGGTATCCCCCCCCCCCTCATTAAATCCATGGAAATTATTATCCTCGCCTTCTATTGTGCTGCTCATATCTATGTTTCTAATCTTTACATTTTTGTTAGACCCTTCGTCACTAAATTTATCCAGCCCACGTTTGTTTACATGGCGTCTGCCTGCCTGGACCAAGTCCTCTCCTTCCTCATTTCCTTCCATTTCCCTCAGTAATCCCTCCCCTTCTCCTTTTTCCTCACTTTCCCACTACACCACGAGCAACCCCCTTCCCTGCAAATACAATAGGTACTTCCTTTGCGTTGAGATCCATGAAAATTTCACTTTTTCTTCAGGACGTCAATCCTCGCCGTCTGTCCGACGTAAGTGTGTGTTTGTGTGTACTCAACAATGGAGAGGGGGATGGTCGTCAATCAGTTGAAGAGGCCTTGCTATGTATATGCCTTGCTGCATTGCTTCTGACCTAGGCAGGAGATAGGGATAACCCTTCATCCATGAGGAGCTAAGAGATGGGGAAAAAAAGGGTGGGGGGATGGGAGTTGGTGCATGTCTTTGACTACCTCTTTTATAAGGGGGAAGAATCTCTTATTGTATACATCAATAGTTTTCCTTGTGGGACCAGATATCAAATAGTATGAAAAAATCATTCTGCTTTTTTTGAGTAACAAGAATTCATCGTGGGACCAGATATCAAATAGTATGAAAAAATCATTCTGCTTTTTTTGAGTAACAGGAATTCATCCTGAAATTGTCATTATCAATAAGATGTCCACATGTCACCATTACTGTCGTGTATGTGTTTATTTCTCAGGGCCTTCTTCCCCCAGACAGGGAATTTGTCATAATTTGTTTTTTAGTTATGTTTTTGTTTTGTTAATAAATCCTGTCAGTATATATATGTCACATCCATCTATATACCATGGGCCTCTTTTCCATTATAATGGAATTTCTGTTATAACTTCTTGCATCTTGTCTGTTTATGTTACACCTAATTGACTTAGCTTGGCCCCTGAGAATAGAATCATTGGCTGTGTGACTTCTTACCACAAGTCAGTGATGCTCTTGTGCTATGCTGGACATTAAAAGTAATGTTCTGGAAATTGACCACTCCAAGATGAGAGGGAAATGGTAGGAGTAGAATGGATGGGAGTGGATTGCCTTGACCTTCCTTATGAGGGGGACAATCCCTTAGTATATACATACATATATATATACCAAAGGCTTTTTCCCCCTTACAAGGGAGGTAGCCAAAAAGAAAAAGGCATAAAAATCATTCCCACCCATTCCATCCCTAATACACTCCACTCCACCCTCCCTCTTATCTTGGCACCTTCTGGATGGCAGGTCATCCCTGTATCTTGTCTTGTCTTGGTGTAGTGCTTCTGACCTGGTCGGTGGGCTGGAGACAGGGATGAACCTTCACCCATAAGAAACTCGGTTTAGAGGGAAAGAAAGGGTGGTGGATGGCAGTGGAATGAGTGGGCGAGTCATTTTGACTTGGCTACCTCCCATATAAGGGGGGAAAAGCCCTTGGTAACTAGAATAGATAGTATACGGTACATGCTTGTGTTTTGATATGATTGGTAGTTTATTTGATTAATGCCAAATCTTTAATATTTACAGGACTTCGAGAAAGATGTCAACCGGTTATCGGAGCTCGTCAAGGCAAACATTCAGCGTTCCAAGATCATCAGGGATCAGATGGCCGAAGCTAAAGTGCAAATGAATAAACTGTTTGACCATAAAGGCAAGATTGTTGACATTATGACAAAATACGGAAGTAAGCGAAGTGTACGGAAGAAAGAGAAGTCATAGTCCTAATTTTATAGGAAGAATGACGTGCATTTTATCCTAGTACAAATCTATTTCTTTTTACAAAAGATATTAGGCAATTTTCTGGTGCCAAGATACACAGAAAAGAGCTGTTACCATAACATAATGATAATAATTATAATAAAGACTTTATGAAATGCTTTTGGCTTTGATATACCAATTATCCAGCATACTAGGCTGGATAGAAGAGAAACAAGGTGGTGAGGAGGAGAGCGGGGTGGAAAGGGAGTTGGGAGATGAATGGATGGGGTAAAAGGGGCATTGGGAAAGAGGAGAATGTCTGTTGCGGAAGGAAGGGAGAAGACAGAAGATAGGGGTGAATGGAGAATGGTTGTGTATGGATGATGCTGTGATGCATGGAAGGGAGTTGGGGGTGAAGTAGTATGCATGAATGATATTTTGTTGCAGGCTGAAGAGATTTCTCCCTGTCTTATCTTTTTCTGCACAAGTGGGGGTTGCCTTGCTGTGTCTTGAAGCATTGCCTCTGACCCAGGGCAGTGGGTGAAATGCAGGGATGACCCGTTATCCAGAAGGACCCAAGAAAAGAGGGAGAGAGGGGTGGTGAATGGGAGTGGAGTGGAACTATGCCTTTGACTTTGGCTACCTCCCTTGTAAGGGGGAAAATGCCCTTGGTATATGTATGTACACACCAATTATGAATTTTTTTGTGTTCGCTCCTTCACCATCATTGTGAGTCAGCAGGGTAAGTAATGAAGTTTCACAACCTAGAAAGAAACATAGGAGGAGGAATGAAAGTGGGTATTCGCCTTTTAACTTGGCTACCTCCCTTATAAGTGGGAAAAAGCCCTTGGTATGTAGATCTATCCATATACCAGGGGCTTTTTTCCCCCTTATTAGGGAGGTAGCCAAGTCGAAAGGCAAGCACCCACTCCCACCTATTCC
This sequence comes from Oratosquilla oratoria, assembly GCF_046742065.1. Lineage (NCBI taxonomy): Eukaryota > Metazoa > Arthropoda > Malacostraca > Stomatopoda > Squillidae > Oratosquilla > Oratosquilla oratoria. The sequence goes on from NC_134806.1 coordinate 45,310,912, forward strand.
ACCCTTGCTTCCCTCTCATCTTAGTTCCTTGTGGAGATGGGGATGACCGTTCGTCCACAAGGAGCAAAGATGAGAGGGAGGCAAGGGTGGTGGTTGGGAGTGGAGTGGGTATTCGCCTCTTGACTTGGCTACCTCCTTTATAAGGGGGAAAAGACCTTGGGAAATGAAAAATGAGATTGTTGTTCCATTAGAAATTATTTTCAAGAAATACATCATATCCGGAGATGTCCCAAGAGAATGGAAGCTAGCTAACGTTACTCCCATATTCAAAAAAGGTGACAAAAAGAAACCAAATAACTATAGGCCTATAAGTTTTACTTCAATCATAGGAAAAATAATGGAAACTGTCATCAGAGATGCTATCGAACATCATTTAGAAAGTAACCGTTTGATAAATTATAGTCAGCATGGTTTCAGACGGAAACATTCTTGCGTGACTAACTTACTCGAATTCTACAACACAGTTATCTCGAATTATGACAAAAGAAACAATATAGATTTAATATATCTAGACTTTGCAAAAGCTTTTGATACCGTCCCACACGAAAGACTACTTACTAAATTAGCTTTACACGGAATAAGTGGTAGCCTATTAAGTTGGACTAGTAATTGGTTGAATGGTCGAAAACAGAGTTGTTTTAAATGGAAAAACTAATAGATGGAAAAATTTTACAAGTGGAGTTCCTCAGGGTTCTGTTCTTGGGCCACTTCTATTCATAGTATATATAAATGATATAGACCATGGACTAAAATCTACTGTTTCCAAATTTGTTGATGATACAAAACTGTGCGGAGTGGCAAATGATCACTTAAACCAATTAGATATTCAAGATTTAGATAAATTGCAGCAATGATCTGAAAAGTGACTAATGAAATTTAACACCAGTAAATGCAATAGGAAAGGGGAAGGATGTGTTTTGGGCATTTATGGATCTGGAAAAGGCTTACGACAGGGTAGACAGGAAGGCACTGCGGGAGGTTTTGCGGATATACGGGATAGGAGGAAAGATTCTAGGAGCTCTCAAGAGTTTTCACGAGAGAAGTAGAGCATCTGTCAGGATTAGAAATGGAGAGAGTGAGTGGTTCGAGTTACAGGTGGGACTTCGTCAAGGATGCGTTATGTCGCCCTGGCTGTTCAACTTATACATGGATGGGGTGGTGCGAGAGGTAAATGAAAGGGTGGTGGGTCAGGGATTGGAGATGGTTAAAGAAAATGGGGAAAGGTGGGAGGTGAGCCAGCTGTTGTTTGCAGACGACACTGCGCTTGTGGCAGGATCGGAGGAGGGATTGAGGAAGTTGGTGACAGAGTTTGGGAGAGTGTGTGATAGAATAAAGCTGAAGATAAATGTGGGTAAATGTAAGGTGATGAGATGTACAAGGGGTGAAAGTGGCAGTAGTCTGGAAATGAGTATTAAGGGAGAGCGACTGGAGGAAGTGGATAGTTTTAAATACATGGGTGCAAATGTGGCAGGAAAAGGTGGAGGTAGAATGTAGATTGAGAGAAGCTAGTAAATGCCTTGGTGGATTAAAAAGTGTTATGAGGAATAGACATTTGGGAATGGATGCTAAGAGGAGACTATATGAAGAAGTGATTGTGCCAACAGCACTGTATGGGTCAGAAACATAGAACATAAGAGGGAAGGAGTTTGAATGTGTTTGAGATGAGGTGTCTGAGAAGTATGATGTGGGTTACTAGGCTGGATAGAGTGAGAAATGAGGAGAACGGGTGGAAAGGGGGTTTGGAGATAGGGTTGATGAAAGAGTTTTAGGATGGTTTGGACACATGGAAAGAATGAGTGAAGAAAGACTAGTAAAAGAGGTATGGAAGGCAGATGTGGAGGGAGTGAACATGAAGGGACGTCCTAGGATGAGGTGGATCGATGGGGTGAAGGGGGCTTTAGGGAAGAGGGGAATGTCTGTTGAGGAAGGAGGGGAGAGAACAAAAGACGGGTGAAGGGAGAATGGTTGTATATGGATGATGATGTGATGCATGAGGTGGAATGGGTAGGAGGATGGTGGGTGAGGTAGCATGTGTGAGCAAATTTTGACGCAGCCCGAAGGGATTTCTCCCCGTCTTCTCCTTTATGCATAGGGGGTCGCCTATCCCGTATATCTGCAAAACCTCCCACAGTTCCTTTCTGTCTACCCTGTCGTAAGCCTTTTCCAGGTCCATAAATGCCCAAAAAACATCCTTCCCCTTTCCTATAGCTTTCTCACATATCTATCTTATCACAAAAATCTGATCTACCCATCCTAAATCCACGCTGTTCCTCACATATAACTAATAATAAATGAAAATCAGACAAATGATAACAAAACAAAAACAAATAATATAAAATAAATTATAATCATTACAGCATCTTGCTTAGGTGTTTATCTAAATGATTCTTAAAGGTTCAAACTGAACAACATTGCACTACCTGTGCAGGAAGTTTATTCCATTCATTAACTACCCGGTTGGCAAAGTTGTTTCTACCTACAAGGCATTTACTACCTCACCCCCCATCCCCCTGCCCATTCCACCTCATGCATCACAACATCATCCATATACAACCATTCTCTATTCACCCCTTTCTTCTGTCCTCTCCCGTCGTTGCTCTACAGACATTCCCCTCTTCCCTAAAGCCTCCTTCACCCCATCTATCCACCTCATCCTAGGACGTCCCCTCATGTTCACTTCTTCCACATCTGCCTTCCATACCTCTTTTACTAGTCTTTCTTCACTCATTCTTTCCATGCATCCAAACCATCCTAATACTCTTTCATCAACCCTATCTCCCAGCTCCCCTTCTACCCCTGTTCTCCTCCTCATTTCTCACTCTATCTAGCCTAGTAACCCACATCATACTTCTCAGACACCTCATCTCAAACACATTCAAACTCCTTCTCTCTTCCTCTCTTATGTTTCATGTTTCTGACCCATACAGTGCTGTTGGCACAATCACTCCTTCATACAATCTCCTCTTAGCATCCATTCCCAAATGTCTATTCCTCATTACACTTTTTAATCCACCAAGGCATTTACTTGCTTCTCTCAATCTACATTCTACCTCCACCTCCACTCCACCTTTTCCTGCCACATTTGCACCCAAGTATAAAATCATCCACTTCCTCCAGTCGCTCCCTTAATGCTCACTTCCAGTGTGCTGCCACTTTCACACCTTGTACATCTCATCACCTTACTTTTACCCACATTTATCTTCAGCTTTCTTCTATCACACACTCTCCCAAATTCTGTCACCAACTTCCTCAATCCCTCCTCTGATCCTGCCACAAGCGCAGTGTCGTCTGCAAACAACAGCTGGCTCACCTCCCACTTTTCTCCATTTTCTTTAACCATTTCCAATCCCTGACCCACTACCCTTGCATTTACCTCTCGCACTACCCCATCCATGTATAAGTTGAACAGCCAGGGCGACATAATGCATCCTTGACGAAGTCCCACCTTTACCTCGAACCACTCACTCTCTCCATTTCTAATCCTGACACAAGCTCTACTACTCTCATAAAAACTCTTGACAGTTCCTAGAAGCTTCTCTCCTATCCTCTATATCCGCAAAACCTCCCACAGTGCCTTTCTGTCTACCCTATCATAAGCCTTTTCCACATCCATAAAAGCCCAAATAACATCCTTCCCCTTTCCTATAGCTTTCTCACATATCTGTCTTACCATAAAAATCTGATCTACACAACCTCTACCCGTCCTAACTCCACACTGTTCCTCACCAATTACTCCCTCTGTTCTCCTAATCCTCTCAATCAAGATCCTCCCATAACCTTCCCAACTACACTTAGCAAAGCTAATCCCTCTGAAACTACTACATTCACACTTGTCCCCTTTTCCCTTGTAAAGTGGGTTTATACAGGCACTCCTCCAGTTCCCCAGCACTCTACCCTCTCTCCAGAAAACATTAAATAACCTCACCAGCTAGTCCACCATCACTGTGCCTCCTTTTTTTTTTTTAGACATTCTGCATGGCATCCATCCAGACCAGGTGCCTTACCTGCTTTCATCATCTTAACAACTCCCTTCACTTCATCCTTCTTTATTTCTCCTCCATTTTCCTCATTCATCACGGTCATTTTCTTAGCATTTCCCACTGCAGCTATCTTTCCCTCCCCATCCTCCTTCACATTTATCAACTCCCTTAAATATTCTGCCCATCTTCCCCTTACTGCTTTCTCTTCCTTTATCATCTCTCCATCTGCACCTTTTACCTTTTCTTCTCTACTTGATTCGCCTCCTCTTCCTCTCTTAATTTCTTTCCAAAACATCTTTTTATTACTTTCAAAATTTTCTGTCATACTCTTACCCCATTTCATATCTGCTCTCCTCTTTGCCTCCTTTACCTTTTGCTTTACTTTTCTTTTCTTTGTACCTCTCATATGACTCCCTCGTCCTATTTTGTAACCAATCTGTGAAAGCTCGCTTCTTCTCTTCTACAACCTTTTTTTTTTCCTCATCCCACCATTCACTACCCTTCCTTCTATTTCCTCCTGTCCTTCTTGTTCCACACACCATCTCTGCACACTTTGTGACTCCCTCCTTGAACCATCCCCATTCCTCCTCCACTCCTAGCTCTACTCTATCCTTCACTCCCTCCCAAATGAAAATCCAAAGTTGAAAGTCATAATTCCACTCCCACCCATTTCATCCACACCTACTCCACTCCCATTCACCACCCCTCCCTCCTCTTTTCTTGGCTCCTGGATGACGGGAGTATAAACATAATCTAAGGAAATAATGAAACTGTGCAATTATATTGGATTGCGTGACTGTTTCAAAGTTCAAGCTATGTTTTGATTTGAGTTGTGACTTCATGTCCTATTTTGTGAAACAAGTTGTATGTTATTGTTGTACACTTAACCCTCAATTTAACGGACAAATGCGTGCAGACCCTTGTCCGTTATTTGCAAAAGTCCATTATTTGAAAATCGGGTCCGTCCGTTACCAATACTGGATACCGGACAAAAGTCCGTTACGTAGAAAATTGTCCGTTAGGTTTAGGCGTGCACATACGTATTAGATACGCAATAAAAAGCCACAGTACATATGTATAATGATGTACATTACATATAAAGAAGAAATTGAACCACGCCGTTAGGTTTCGGCGTGCACATACGTTACTACCGGACACCTATCAGAGAAATTTTCATTCTATGGACTTTCTCCAGTACTATTTGTCCGTTACTACCGGACACCTATCGGACAAATTTTCATTTGACGGACTTTGTCCGGTATTTGACTGTTACTACCGGACACCTATCGGACCAATTTCCATTTTACGGACTTCGTCCGGAATTTCACTGTTACTACAGGACACTTTTTGTCCGCTAAATCAAAAGTCCGCAAATTCGAGGTCCGCTAAATCGAGGGTTGAGTGTACTGGATTAGCAAACTAGAAATCACAGTCTGGGATGTCAGTGATTTGGCGTTCACCTGGATGTAGTATTTAATATTATTTAGTAATTTAGTATTCAGGAGGTATCCAGGAGGTGCCAAGATGGGAGGGTGTGGGAGGTGGGGTGGGTGGGAGTGATTTCTGTGCCTTTTTCTTTTTGGCTACCCCCCGTGTAAGGGGGAAGGCGCCTTTGGTGTGTGTGTGTGTGTGTAATTTAGTATTATTCAATATCTAGTAATTTGGTTCAAAAAGTCCTCTGTAAGGGGCACCGTTCTAGCCAGGACAGAATCAACACAACGCTCATAGAGGTCAGACGTCTCTTCACTCCAGCTCACTCAACAAGCGCCCAGCAATCTTCGCCGGCCGGTGGTGGCGAGGAGATATATCTCCTTTGCTGCTGCCGGTCTGGCACAGGCCGACCTCTTCGTTGACGTCGGCAGGCGGGTTTACACCAAAGACAAATACACACATTTCCCAAGTCACGTAATTCTCTGTTTTCAGAGTAGTGCCTGGAAGAAAAGAGGCACACGCACACTTGCTCGCTGGCTTAGCGGAGGCCCAACCCAACTCTTACTCAGAACCCTTATCTGATCGCCGGCTGGTCGACAGAGAGGAATTGGGGAGGTTCTCTGTTCAACCGGCCCGCACCCACGCGCTGGCCTCTTTGCTGACGCTGGCGAGCGAGTTTACACTTCTGACATTTCCACACAATTCCCAGTCACGTAATTCTCTGCTTTCAGAGTTGTGCTGGGAAGGAGAGAGATAATACAACACCCGCCCGCCTGCCCACCTTCGCACCGCCACTGGATCAACTCTACCGACTTTCAAACCCAACCTGGGGAAAAGCAGGAAAAGTTCAGGCCTTACCTGGGGCTAAACAGGAACGCGCTCTACACGCGGGAAGTGAACTCTACTCACTTCCCGTAAGATACATACACACACCTCTCACGAACATAGTCACGACCCACGCACAAACATCTACATTTACTTTTTCTTCGACTAAAATTCGCTTCCTTTCTAACTTTCTCTTATACTACATCTCATTTCAGTTTACCTCCCACTAAAGATTTTCCCGGTTTTCCACCTTTCTCTACTACTACGCCTCCTACCATTTTCTGAACTTTTAGTGATTGTAATCCCGGCGTCGGCGCCGCCGTCCGAGTTCCCTGTCCATTTCTCCCGAGCCACGACCACCAACAGCCCCTGATCGCTTGCTTAATCGCCCGGTGGCAATAGCCCTCTTTTATACACTACTACCTTTTCATTTTCTTACAGACCTTCTTCCCCTCCCACAAAAACCGATCCCGCGCAAGCGGGTGCTCTTACCTTGCAAGTCGCAAGTCGCTAGCCTTCCAATGAGAGGAGTTTGTGACGTTAAGCCACATCATATCAGTAATTTAGTATTATTTAGTAATTGAGAAACAAGGTAAGGAGAAGATGTGAGACAGGGTTGATGAAAGAGTATTGGGATGGTTTGGACACATGGAAAGAATGAGTGAAGAAAGATTATTGAAAGAGGTGGAAGGAGCGAATATGAGGGGATGACCAAGGATGATATTGATGGATGGGGTAAAAGGGACATTGGGAAAGAGCGGTATGTTTGTTGAGGAGGGAAGGAAGAGGACAGAAGATAGGGGTGAGTGGAGAATGATTGTGTATGGATGATGCTGTGATGCATGAGAGGAAGATTAGGGAGCATGTGTGAATGATATTCTAGTGCAGCCTGAAGGGATTTCTCCCCGTCTTCTCTTATTCTGCGTGAGGAGATGGAGAGGGAAGGTCACCGATGAAATTAAACACCCTTGCTGTGGATGTGCTGTCTTGCTGCATTGCTTCTTACCCAGGGCAGTGGGTGAGATGCAGGGATGACCCGTCATTCATCTAGGAGGAGCCAATAAAAGAGAGAGGGAGGGAAGGGGGTGGATGGGAATGGAGTATATGGGGACGGAATGGGTAGGAGTGAATTTATGCCTTTGACTTTGACCCATGGGATACAGGGGTGTTCTGTAATAACTAGGGATTGGTAGAGGAATTTTTCCTCCCCTTCCTGAGTGCGAGGTGAGCCAGTTGTTGTTTGCAGATGACACTGCACTTGTGGCTTGGTCAGAAGAGGGGGAAAGGCAGCCAGGGGCAGAGTTTGAGAGGAGAAAAAGTTAAAGGAAATTGCAAGTAACGACACAAGACACTGCGCATTTGGCCCAGCTGTGAATGTGCTGTGCCTTGCTGCATTGCTTACAGTCAGGGCAGTGGGCAGAAGACGGGAATGACCCTTCATCCATGAGGAACTAAGAGGTAAGGGAGGAAAGTGGGGTCGATGGGAGTGGGTGCATGCCTTTGACTTGGCTTCCTTATTTATGAGGGGTGGGAACCCTTGGGATATGTATTATCGTCATTACCATCAGCATTAATATTGGCTGCCACCCCCATCTAAAGGTGGATATAATATTTTGGTATATATATATATATATATATATATATATATATATATATATATATATATATATATATATATACTTTGTAGTTTATATATATATATATATATATATATATATATATATATATATATATATATATATTAGTAATAGTATTTTACCTATCTATATACCAAGAGCTTTTCCCCCTTACAAGGGGGGGTAGCCAAGTCAAAAGACAATATACCCACTCCCAACCATTTCACTCCCACCCATTCCATCTCCATCCGCCACCATCTTGGCTCCTCATGGATGACAGGTCATCCCGCCCACTGCCCTGGATCGGAAGCAATGCAGTAAGACACACCACATCCTAAGCAAGGCCGTTTCACTTCATCGACGACCAACCCCGTCTACGTTCCCTCACACAGAAAAAAAAAGAAGACTGGGAGAAATCCCTTCGAGTTGTCAAAATATCATACATAAGCACTCCATAACTCGATCCCACGCCCCGCTCCCTCTCTTCCTTGTGTCACAATATGAAATATCATCTCTAGCCTAGACAGCCATTCTGCACTCACCCCTATCTCCTGCCTTCTCCTCTCCTTGCTCAACAAACATTTCCCTCTTAACACCATTTTCAACCCATCTCATCGTAGTATTACCAATGATCATGACAATCTATCATTATTATCACCATGGGTCATGTTTTTCTTTTAGGTAGAGTCAGGATAGTCTCTGCATCTCCGTAGTATTTCAATATATACCTTTATTTTAATCTGGCTACCGCTAGGGAATTTCATTTGTTCCCTTGACTCTACTTAAAAAAAAATAGAAAAGTCAGAATCTACTATAGTCACCCTGTTTTGACATAGAAAACATATAAATATGGAACATCTCCACCCTAAATTCATTAACCAGGAAAGTTATGATGGAATATTATAGAACGAGTGATAGAAAACTCATATAAAACATATGATCAATTCCTGGATGATATGAAATGTGGTGCAACTGAAAAGAAGAATTAAACTTGTTAGAAATGCAGTCATACGTATGAAATGAGAATGGCGCGCCGAAGTTTGTGTATGTATATCGACTAAATAGTCAAACAAAACTAACTGGGCGTAATATTTATCCATTCTTGGAACATAAACGTATAAACCAATAGTAACAAAGTGTCGAACGCCACTTACCGTACATGTTATGATAAATGTGGTTATGATTAGACTGAATCATAAAATGAAGGAGTTGTAGGAAAGTATAATTTCTAATTATATTTTAATGCCGCTTTAGATATAATTTACAGATGATAAGCTTATTAATTGAAGAAGGCGATGGTTAAAAAGCTAAGTACGGAGGTTTTTCAGCATGATTAGTGTAAATTTGTGGAATTCATTGCCTGTCGATCGATGTGGTTTCTTGCACCAAAACGCATCCCAGCTAGGAGATATTGTTAGAATGTCTTCCGTGTTTGTTTGTTTTTTGCTGCACTTATTTCAAGTCCCTGTTAGTTCTTTAGTTAATAGATTGTCACTTGTTTGTTATTCACTGTCCCCCACAAGGAGTGGGAGACATATAAAGTAAAGAGAGCATAGAGAACAATTGAGAAATCAGCAGTGAAAATAACAGCGAAAATATGAAAGAGGCAAGTTAGGCGCGAGAGAAGACTAGATTGAAAGATATTATCGTATAAACTACAAATAACCAGGAATGCAGGATAACAGAAGGAGCAAGTGTGCTACTGACTGAGTGACTGGACGTCATGAGATGGGAAGCATGGACGTAGTCCTGACAGATGGAGATGCTTATTGGAAAAGTTTACAAGAGTGACATGGAAGACTTTTGCAGTAGTACAACTCTTGGAAAGGGCCTTTCTTCAGCGATACACTCCACATATAACTTCTTTTCTCACCATCCGCCTGGTAGGTCTATGTAGACCTGTCAGTCTGCGTCAGCCTCCTCCAGTCGGTGCTGTCATCATACCTTCACTCTTGTAGTACTTGTTGTAGAGAGGATCCTCTATTCCTAAGCGCTTCATTGATGTTGTCACACCATCTTTTCCGTGGTCTTCCTGGTGGTCGCCTACCCCTGGGACGCCAGTTCAGCCATCGCTTTGGTGTTCTATTATCTTCCATTCTCATGACATGTCCATACCAACGTAGCTGTGCTTTTTCCAAAAAGACCAAGATGCTGTCGATATATAGTTCCTTCCGGATGTCTTCGTTTCTCATCCTATCTCTTCTAGTAACACCCTTGATGATACGCAATACTCTCGTTTCTGCAGCTTGATTTTTACTTTTTGTTTTAGTTGTGAGAGTCCAAGACTCGCATCCATAAGTCAGTATAGGTCTCAAGATGGTTTTGTATATTATTATCTATACCTTTCGTGGTACATGCAGGTATTTAAGTAGGGGGTAGAGAAGGTTAATAACTGCTATCCTCCCAAATGTACCCCCACCTAAAGGGCTAAATTAAATTGTAATAATATTAGTAATAATATTAATGGGGTCACATGAAGAATTGTCACCCCAGAACGCCCACATGAAGAATCGTCACCCTATGAGATCCCACCTGAAAAATTATCACCCCAGTACGCCGAATATCAACAGTGGAACAAAGATTAGATTAGGTTAGGTTGAATGAGGGTTATAATGCTTATTGTCTTCAACTAACCGGATGGCCCCACAGGAAGAATTGTCACCCTAGGATAGCCCACAGGAAGATTTGTCATCCTGTCGAAGTCTGGGGTGACGATTTTCATGTGATCCCAATAATGATAGAATAGTAATAACAATGATGATGGTGATTATGATAATGAAAGTAATAATAAAATAATTATAATGTGGGTTCCCTCTTCCCTTATATATTTGTTTATTTACTTTGTTTGTTTGTTTTACTTATTAATAATAATTGCTTCAGGCCAGGTGTCTATTTCCACAGCCTATAAACTTCACCCTGATAGGAAATCGATGATAAACACAATAATGATGGTTGCTAATAGATAATAAAATTGATGAATAATTTAATAAAGAAGTAAATTACCTAATCAATAAAACCACAGCGCATAACAAAGAGATCACCATAAAAATATATTGCATCTAAATATGTATATGCAGAGATACAAGCAAAATTCCAATTAAAGATGTAGAGCCCTCTATTGAATGTTTGGCTTGTTTTCATTATGTTCTGTTTTTTTTTTTTTTGTAATTGTTGATTTTTGTAGTGTCCTCGTTAATATTACCAATAAAATCATTTTGAGTGGGTAAGGAGAATTACTGGTATTGTTGTCATTATTATTATCACCGCTATTATTATCCATATTATTATTATTATCATCATTATTATTATTATTATTATTATTATTATTATTATTATTATTATTATTACTATTATCATTATCATCATCATCATCATCATGACATGGCAATAGGCGAGATGCAGGGATGACCCGTCATCCAGGAGGAGCCAAGAAAAGAGGGAGTGATTAAGGGTGGTGGATGGGAGTGGAGTATGTGGGGGATGAAATGGGTGGGAGTGGAACTATGCCTTTGACTTTGGCTACCTCCCTTGCTAGGTGAAAAAGCCCTTGGTATATGTATGTATTATTATCATTATTATTTCACATGGTGGTTATTCAACTTACAATTTAAGCATTTTCTGTCCTGTCAGACCACATTAAAACCCCACTGATTCAGCAGCGTAGAGATTAATTAATTCAAGTTCGGAACAAAGTCACCTTGCGTTAGCAAGAATGAAATCCCTAAGGTGCAACGCGGCCATAAATGGATTAATATGACTCACATTGCCTACTGTTGTAGCAAGTTTCCTTTTTTAGAATAATTGTGCACTTCGACTGCATTGGACAACAGTGGGTGTTGAACGCAGGTATCCATCATTATCACCATAAATATTATCTCTTACCAGTAAACACCGTCCTGGTATCGTTATCCACATCACATTATTCAATTTAACCAATGATTATGGTATTTATACAATCGACAGGAACAACAGACTAATAGTTACTATGTGGCGACTCGCAATTCATACCGAAAGCGCAAGTTGAAAATGCTCTTACATTTTATACTAACAATATTTTTCAAACTTCTTGATACATAAATTTACTCATATTCTGATTAATTCTCATTCTAGTTGTCAATATTTGTAAATATTGTGACTAGTTTAATATCAGAGGGATAAAGGACTTCAAAATAACCGCTTCTGTTCTTCTAAATTTGTCATGCAAATATACAGACACATTTAATTTTGCCCTGTGATCAATAAGATTATATACTGAAACACAGCTCTGAGTTTTTCCAATAATGTAATATCTTCATATTGCTACAAAAGTATCGCAAAGTATTTGTGCATTTAATAACTATATTCTACTGCGGAGGAATTGGCTGTGTCGTGTATTCATCCGCCTTCCAATCACCTCATTATCCAATATGGCGGTGAACGTGTAGCCGTGACAACCGTCATTCTGTAGTAGTTGTACTTGGCGAGTGCTGGGATTATTATGTGTATACTCTGATGCAGCCAGATAGACAGTTAAAAAGCGTATGAGTGTAGATAAATGAAATTTATTGTGTATTATTACAGTGTATTAACAAAAATCGAGTTTTAGTGCTTGTGTTTACCTGTGTCGGTGGTCGAGGGGCAGAACTAAACGGGAAGTGTCAAAAGTCAGGTGACGGGTGTTTGTACACTTGTGTTTCCTACTTCCTTCTCATCAATATATCCGACGAAAAATCTAGCAGTCAGGGCAGGAGGCCAGCCGGAGAACGCCATGGCTTTCAACGACACGGTAAGTAACGGTGTTTAAAAATATAGAGGATTCAAAGCTGTTGTGTATTAGGTGATGGGGGGGAGGTATGGTGGTTGAAGTAGCGACAAGGTACTAAGTGGAGGGATGACTTTGTCAATCGTTAGGAGAAAATAACACCCTAAAGAATAATCTCCAAAGCTCGTTGACATTGCAAGGATGTGCAGAGGCGAAAATATACGTAATGAAACGAATATGACTAACGCAATCAAATGTGTTATCTTCTTACTGACTAGGTGTGTGATAAGAAACTTATCAGACAATCAGTTGTGGCTTCTTTGGAACTTTCATTCGTACTTCGTGAAATAAAATTATAATTACCAGTGGTGTTGCTATATCAAAGACATGACTGTATTACATATGGGCTCTTGCCGATCAGTAGGAAATTTAATCTTAAAAATCTGTTGGAGTAGTGTAATCTAGGGAAAATTTAGTCATAGCCATCATTAAGTCACTATTGATGTATGATCATATTTCATGTTTTTCACCATTTCATTTTTTTCACCATTTGTAGACCTTAAAGAAGCTAAAATAATAATTCTACCAACAAATTGTAATATATACAGGGCTGGGTAAGCATATGCATTTCGTTTTTGGCCCTGTTACCTCAGCTACAGGAACTGCCACTGTATCCTCCGTCAAGTGGTCTAGTCTGCAGTAGTATGGCCAGGATATGATACAGAATCTGAGGAGGCGTGTCTGGTTTTCTACAGGAAGGTCTTGTTGCTTCCGAATGGCCCCAACTCCACAGGCTAAGGTGCCTCGTGGACACTGAGGAAGGCACTTGAACAACTTTGGTCCTACCCTTGCTGAAATGACTATCATGGGTAGTTAGTTTTGGAACCTTCATGGTAGCAGGATCTTCCCTGCGGCTTGTTGGGGCTTGACAAACCGTACTTTTATTTTCACTGTGTGGTGATTATAGTGTAATCTGTTGTTTTCACCAAGTGCATATATTTCACAGAAAAAGGGTGTTTTGATTGCAGCGGCTTTGATTTCTAAAGTGTACAAGAATGTTTGAAGTTATTCCGTCCATTATTGACACAGTTGAGATGGGTCCCCACTGAGGCCCCTTGAGGGATGATGCAATATATCAAGATAATCCAGCATAGTTCCTAGACTTTGATGTATTCTCTGTTTCTGGTAGTTCTTTTGCCAAAAAAGTACCGTAGTGATGCGAAATTTGTTGCATACATTTCTGGTTAAAATTAGTCCATCAAATTTTATTCTGACCAAATTGAGCAATAAAATTCAAATACCCAAATCATATCTCTACAACTTACTAAAAGGAAAGGAAAAGAAACTGTACCAAAATTTAAGATTTTAACTAACGAGACCAACATACAACGCAAGATGGTGCTGTTCCAGTATCTCTCAAACACTTTTTGTATTTGTATTTCAGAAACCTATTTTTACTATGGAATGGTTACATTGTTAGGTGTCATTGGACAACCTAAGTTTCATGTTAAATATCCATGTTTGCTTGAATCTGGAATTTTAACCACAGCCCAGTTATTACAACATGAAAACAACCTGAGTTGTTGTCATCGTTCCCTAGACTGTGTGGCTAAGCAGTTCCGTCTCCCTGAGGAATGCCATGGCGGGAACAGGGTTTTCCCACAAATCCCTTGTAGAGATTATATGTTGTATTGTTAGCATGTGTGACTATGGACAATGCATTCTTACATATTGTGTTGTAAAGTAAGGGGGTGAAGTGTTGCATCCTGAGCAATTATCCGTGATGTGGTCATCCATCCTCTTCTGGTAACTTAGTAGTATTCTCCTCCAACATCTATGCTACCATAACATGTGTACCCTGTACCCACAATACAACCATATAAAAAAACATATACACACTCGATTCTCAAAATGAGCACTCCACAATTAACTAACAATTTTCAAACCACGCCACATATTCCCAGAGATAAACAAAGAAAAGTACAAACAACTAGAGGTAGTCATAACCTAAAATTCCACTTGTACTTAACAAGCACCAACATATCTAAGTGCTCATTCTTCCCCCGCAGCATCCAAGATTAGAATAGTCTTCCATTTGACGTAGTTCAAAGTCACATTCTTGATGCATACTGTACGTGTACCAAAGGCCTTTTCCCCCTTACAAGGGAGGTAGCCAGAAGACAAAGGCACAAAATCTACTCCCACCCATCTTACCCACTGCCCTAGGTCAGAAGCAGTGTAGCAACACACAGCAGATCCACAGCAAGGCCACTTCATCTAATGGACAACCCTTCCTCTCTGTCCCCTCATGCAGAAAAAGAGAAGATGGGGAAAAATCCCTTCGGGCTGTGTCAAATTATTATTCACACACAAAAGAGACAGTTATAGAAAAGACCTGAAAAAGAACAGCTTTTCCCACAGAGTGGTGGATGTATGGAACAAACTAGACAAAACAATAGTGTGTGCAAAAACCATACACAAATTTAAGAGCAATTTAGACACTGCAAAATACAGAGTTTGGACACCATGAGTGTAGCTCCCCTTCCCGTAAGATACAACCAGGTAAATGCATACTCCCACCCACTCCCTTGAAATAGGATCACCCATCACTACCTCCCTCTCCTCAATACTATCCCACTCCTGAACCTTATTCTGATCTAGCTTATTCCGATCCAAACCCAATTCCTGCCCCAAACCTCATTTCCCGTTTGTTGTACCGCCCATGAGCGCCATTCTGTAGGTTCCTAAAAAAGAAAGATAGAACCCAAGAGAGAAATCACTCTGGAGACAAATAAGAATTATATCAACATGCATGTGTGTGAGTCACCACCCTGCATTAAAATAAATAATGCAGAATCTGCTGTGAAACGTAACCACAGAAGCAGATACTATACAGAAGATGAAGTATGTTATTATACACTACCTTACACTTACCTCATCTGTACAATGATGATTCAGTTTAATGTTATGAACTCCCCTTATCAGGAGGCAAGGATGGTGTCCCTTACAGAGGACTTAATAGTGTGGAATTTACTTAATCATGCCCCTGGTCCAACTCGCTGGCAGCAGGGTTTGAACTGCCATCATCTCGAGCTCCTCCTCAAGTAGCAACGCTCTAATCTGCTTGGCTGGTGAGCATTTGTACAACACAAAGTCTCTCTGTTGAATGACTTTCAGCATGAGCTGGTGACCATTTTCCCAAGTGGTGCGAGTCTTCTGCAAAAGAGAGGCAGGGCTACAGATTGATTGACAAGACTATAGGAATGGAGGGGACTGCAAGAGACCATAAGGCCTATATTAGGTAGTTCCCTGTCCCTTACCAATTGTTGTCCCTATCCATAAAGTTATCCAATCTTCCCTTAGAACAACTAATTGTTTTAGCA
This sequence comes from Oratosquilla oratoria, assembly GCF_046742065.1. NCBI lineage: Eukaryota > Metazoa > Arthropoda > Malacostraca > Stomatopoda > Squillidae > Oratosquilla > Oratosquilla oratoria. Next base: position 45,326,888 of record NC_134806.1, read on the forward strand.
CTCACTATGTGGTATTTAAGTCCATTCCATTTGTTAATAACAGTTCTTGCCTATTTGCTTTTGATAGCAAGTCCAAAAGATCTGTCCTTTCCTTGTATGCTTTATCTACAAGGAAAGGCGGGAATTTGGTGACAGCCATCTGTATTCTCTCAATCTTGTTTTTATCCTTTATTTTGTGCAGAGGCCACATTATCACTTCAAGTTCAAATTTAGCACATATCAGGCTAAATGTACTGTCTTGCTACATTGCTTCTGATACAGGAATGACCCGTCATCCATGAGGAGCTAAAATGAGAGGTGGTGGAGAGGAGTGGAATGGGTGGAAATAGGTACGTGTCTTTGACTTGGCCATGTAGATAGAGTACCGGTTATGCTTTTTTTCCATATCCTTGTCTGTAGCGAAGTGTCCATTGTATGTTCGTCAGCAATCTGCGAGGTTAAGAGGGCCTGTAGTGGATGTGCTGTGTCTTGCTGCATTGCTTCTGACCCGGGGTGTGCACAAGGGACAGGGATGACCTTTCATCCTTGAGGAACTAAGATGAGGGGGAAACAAATGGGTGATGGGTGGGGACGAGTGCATGCCTTTGACTTGGCTACTTCCCATATAAAGGGTGGAAAAGCCCTTGGAATATAGCTAGATAGCAATCTGTATATCTTGCCCACACTATTGTAAACGAAACACCTCAAGGTGAATTCCAAACTGAAACCTGTGAAAAGTCTAGGGTAAACTTACTCACTACGGTAAATATAACAAAAGAAAAAATTAAAAGGTGTATAGACAAACTCAAAGTTAATAAAACACCAGGGCCTGACGGTTGGCATCCAAGAATCTTAAAGGAAATGAAAAATGAGATTGTTGTTCCATTGTTTCTTGTCTGATTTTCATTCAGGGTAATGAAATTTAACACAAGTAAATGCAAGGTAATGCACATAGGTAAAAATAACAGTAAGTACGATTACAAGTTATTTGGAAATTCGTTAACAAAAGTGGATAGTGAAAAAGATCTCGGCGTAATTATCAGTAACGACCTCAAATCATCCAAGCAGTGTATTTCAGCCTCTGAGAAAGCGAATAAGATTCTAGGACTGATTGCGCGATCTTTTGATTTCAAAAGTCCATCACTCATTAACAAGCTATATAAATCGTTAGTTCGTCCACATTTGGAATATGCTGTTTCCGTATGGTCACCGAATCTCATTAAAGACATTGACAGATTGGAAAGAGTACAACGGCGAGCCACAAAACTGATTCCAAATATAAAAAATAAATCATACGAAAATCGACTAAAACATATGAATCTGTTTTCCCTAAAAAAGCGTAGACTCAGAGGTGACTTGATACAGGTCTTTAAAATTCTAAAGGGAATTGACAACATCAAAAGTGACCAAATTTTTACATTGAATGAGAATCAGACAAGAAACAATGGTCTCAAACTGTCCGGAAATAGATTCAATTTGGAAGTAGGTAGAAACAACTTTGCCAACCATGTAGTTAATGAATGGAATAAACTTCCTGCACAGGTAGTGCAATGTAGTTCAGTTCAAAGCTTTAAGAATCATTTAGATAAATACCTAAGTAAGATGCTGTAATGATTATAATTTATCTTATATTATTTGTTTTTGTTTTGTTATCATTTGTCTGTCTGATTTTTATTTATTATTAGTTATATGTCAATTTATTATTATTTACTATTTACCTGTTTGTTTATTATTTAACTATACCTATGCATTTATTTATGTATTTTATTTGTTATTTACATTATCATAGTTTTTATTTATTATTTTATTATTAATATGATTTTTTTTTTCGCATCCGACCTAGATATGGATCAAAAGGTCTCCTGTCGGTATGCTCCGCCTTTGTAATCCTTTGATGTATTGGTTGACGTGTCTGTGACTAGCACTCCAAGGTCATCCTCCTGTTTTGCTTTTGTAATTGTTTCATTCTCCATTGAGCAGTTCTTTTGTTAGGTATTGCTCATTTGTGGCACTTTTCCATGCTGCTGTCAGTGATACTGTGTTACCTGTGAAGATGTGCATGATGTCAGGGCTTGTCTTAGATGCGCATTTTCACATCCATACCATAGCTTGCCTAAATTCGAAATGAGGAACACTAAAAACACACACACCTATGAAAAATCAAAGTTCAAATTTTGTGCGCCTCAATGACGATGTTTACCACAGAATGAAGCCGAGCATCACAGTATATTCATTGAGTAAGCCTGCCTTGTTCCAGGGCTTTACTGCTTCGTCTTTTGTAAGATGCAATCCAAGATAGGATTGTAGGAGGATCCTGGAAACGAGGTTGCAAGTAAGCTAATTCTCGTGTAAAATGGTGATGGACTCTGTTTAGTGTGTTGTGATTCAATTCCAACAGTCTGAAAAAAGTGCAGTCATGGAAAAAAATTAGGTGAGTACTTTTTTGCTCACCTGCATTTTCTTGAGGACAAGGACTGATATAAATTTCAGAACCATGAGGTACCAGTTGTCAGAGTAAAAAGGACCTTTTAGTGGGTAATACAACTTGAATGGTTGTTTTCTATTAGGACAATTTTATTGGGTTCCTTGTTACAGGTTGGTTGCTGAATACATGCTGTGGTCATGTGAGTTGACTTGGCCAGTCATAAGTCTTTTTCCACCTCCTCACCATTATTAATTAGGAGCCCCATACATTTGGGGGGTGTAGCTTCAGTTACACCTCAGCAAGGTGTTTAACTTCTTGAATATGGTAATCCCTATGTATACATCATGAGCTTCAAGTAGGGTATACAAAGATCCCAGCATCAGGTTCCTAATCATATTTATTTTTGTAGTAGCTGAGTGATCCCCATATTCTGTGAACAGGCTTGATCATGTTTTCTGTGACATATTTATATTTTGTAATGCGCGTATTGCAATACATTGTTGTACATCAGACAGCCTGATGTGTGTGCGGGTATTTGACTTGTATTGAAGAGGTTAATTGTAGGTCAGCATTTCTTAACCTTTTCTAACCCTAGCACCCCTGTAGTTAGGTCTAGGTAGTCTAGCACTATGTTTAACATGTGATTAATAGAAAGATAAAGGAAAGTGTATACAGTTCTTCCCAGCACCTCCTAGAATTGGTATCATCACCAATTCTGGTGTAGATGGTATTTGCACAAGTAACTGAAGCTGCTCCCAGGGATCTGTGTCACCCACAGGAGTGGCAAAGGTTTCTTGTGGCTCTCTTTGGGGTTGGTCCCACAATGTAGACCATGTCTCACCAGGCCAGGAATGCAATATACCCTCCATAAGAGATTTATGGGAAAACCCCATTCTAGCAGTGGCATTGTACAGGGAGAGGGGACTGCTCAGCAAAACAGCCAAGGGAATGACGGCAACAACAATGCTGGTCTAGATTGGCCAGAGTGGAGCAGCCATGAGGTCCTGCACAGCTATTGGTTTTCGTATTGAATGAACCAGGCACAGCCACATTGACGATGAGAACACCTCTGAGAAGGTCAACCCCTACCTTGTTACAGTCTAATTACTTGGGTAACTAACAGCTGTTATTAAACATAAGAATGAAGGAGATTTCAAGATACCATAAGGCCTAGACAATCAGTTCCATGTCCATTACCACCTGTCATACCTGTCCATAAAGTTACCTAGTATTCTCTTAAAACAACATTGTTTCAGTGTTCTCTGCATGGTTACCAAACCTATTCCATTCAACAACCACTCATTTTGTAAACCAGTTCTTGTCTATTTCCTTCTTAAATCTAAATTTGTCCAATTTATATCCATTACTGCAATTACTGCCCTGCTGTCATGATGTGATGACTTCGTCTGCATCATCACCCTTGTTCCCCATGATCTTGTTGGTGAGTTACTTCTCCCAACTGTGATTTTTGCAGGTATTCCTGTCATTACCCTCACAGAGGGTTGTCTTTGTGGAGACAATCATGTAAATATGATCAACATCGGGGAAGTGTGCAACATACAAGTACCGTATAGCTGGAGTTGACATTTATGAATTACGCTAGTAACAGCCCTTGCCTCAGTCTCGCAACACAGTTGCTGGTGCGATATGGAGTCATCCCAGTGATAACCCAAATGTTGTTGTTGTTGTTGTGGTCATTCCCAAGACTGTCTGGTCAAGTAGTCCTGGCTCCCTGAGGAAGGCCATGGCTGGAATAGGGTTTTCCCATGAATCCCTTGTAGAGTGTATATTGTGTTGTTGGCATGCATGATTGTGTATGATGCAGTCTTCCATAATTTGTTGTATATTATGGGGTGAAGTGTTACATCCTGGATATTTATCTATGATATGTCTGGCCAAGTAGTCCTGGCTCCCTGAGGAAGGCCATGGCTGGAATAGGGTTTTCCCATGATTCCCTTGTAGAGTGTATATTGTGTTGTTGGTATGCATGATTGTGTATGATGCAGTCTTCCATAATGTGTTGTATATCATGGGGTGAAGTGTTACATCCTGGATATTTATATATGATACCATTGTCCAGCTTCTCCTAGTAACTTGGAAGGGCTGAATGGTGGCCACAGTGCGGCCCGGCCAGGTGGACACAGTCCACTTGGGGAAGAGAGGACTCAGAGGGATGGATATGAGGGGGGTCTGGCATGCAGCAATGTGTCTCCAAAGGTACTTGGTACCAAAGATGTTGAGATGCCTCTCAAAGACAGCATTTGGTACCCATATAGGCCCCAGCTATCCATAAATTCTTTATGTATTAATTTATACAGATGCATCAAGTTTAGGTTTAAGAAGGAAATAGGCAAGAACTGGTTTACTATCAGTGATTAACAAATGAAATAGACTTTGTAGCCATCTAGTTAGCAAGCACTGAAACAATTGGTTGTTGTAAGTGGAGATATCTTTATGGATAGGGATGACAAGTGGTAAGGGACATGGAACTATCTACTGTGGGCCTTATGGTCTCTTGCAGTCTCCTTCATTCTTATGCTCTTATGATCTCTTACAGTCTCTTCCATTCTAATATTTATATGTAATAACTTGAAATCATAAAATTAGGAAAATATAAATGGATTTAAAGATGTGTTTGTCAAGTGGAGACAGAGATGAGGCCGTGCAGATATAGCTTGTTTCCTGTGAATTATATGATTATATGATGATAATTGTTTCCTTGAGTTTCACTGACTGGAAACCCAAAATTCCACAGTGTATGACAGCAGTCTTTATACCCTCCTGTTGATCTCCATGGGAAGAGACTATGGACTGATAGGTGTTGTATTAGTACAAGACTGTGTGTCACTGGCTTGTAGTAGTAAAGACAACTTGCACTGGGCACTGTCTCCTTGAACCATCTAATCTTGCCTACAGCATACCCGAGGCATGTCGGTCTGTGATTGGTCAAGATCCAAAAGTCGTGGTGATATCATCACCACGAGTAGCATCTACTTACACCCCATGTCAGAGGCTCACTGACACTATCAGTAGTAGTTTGCCAGCCAACTCACCAGCTCATGCCCACAACGTGGGAAGTAAGAAAACCTTGGTAGGGGGAGCCCTGCCAGTTGCAGCAAGCCACTGGGTTCTTTAGGCCGATGTTTGGGTCCCCTCCCCACCTGGCCAAGGCTGTTGGGAACCAATGCAGTGGTTCCCAGGAATTGAACTTGTGTGCATCTGTTCATGGGTTCAACACTGTATCCATTGGGCTACCACACAGCCCTGCCAGACAAGAACTCCCCTTATGTTCAAAGGTGGAGCAAATGCAACCAAAGTCACTTGAGATCTTGGCCCCAGTGGCAAGAACGAATGTCAGCCCCTTGGGACTGCACCGCCAGGTGAAGATGAGGGGGTTAATGGGATATAAAAAAATGGGCAGAAGGGAGGTGATTCCTACTGTCATCCATCGTACCGGACCATCAGTGACATGGTACCTGTCATCGAGGGAGCTGTGCCTTCTGCAGGGGTGGCAAGGGCTTCTTGTAGCAGTTTGGCTACATGATGGGGGTTGGAGGCGTGGGAGGTGATCCCACAACATAAACACTGCCACATCACAGATAACTGTCTAGGATGCAACACTTCACCCCATACTATACAACACATTATGGAAGATTGCATTGCACACAATCATGCATGCCAACAACACCTTATACCTCTATAAAGGGGATTTGTGGGAAAACCCCATTCTACCTGTGGAGTTCCTCAGGGAGACTGGACTGCTTGGCCAGACAGTCTAAGGAATGGACTGCTTGGCCAGACAGTCTAAGGAATGGACTGCTTGGCCAGACAGTCTAAGGAATGGACTGCTTGGCCAGACAGTCTAAGGAACGATGACAACTTGTCACTGACCTCAATGGATTAGAATTATGTAGGCATACTTTCTCTTTAGTTTTGTACTTTTTATCTCACACCACACGTTTTAATGAGAGTAAAGGTGACGACTGACCTTGTGTGAATATTTGAAAGTGTACAAGGAGGCCTGGCCTATGGAAGAAAAAATTTACAACAGATAAGAGGTGTGGGATCCTTACTTTGTTTACTAGACTTGGGCTATGTATCTACTATGACTGGTTCGGTGCTTTTATGTCATTTCTTTGTGATAATTACTTCATATGCAGACTGTCCTGAAATGTGTTTAAGGGAGAGAATAGATACTGCATGTGCAACATCAATGACAAGGGAATTCCACATGTTAATTACACATTACCACTCTCTGTTGAGCAAGGGAAGGAGAAAGCAAAGGTGGGATATGGGTGATAATCTGATGCAGCCCAAAGGGATTTCCCCCATCTCCACTTTCGGCATGAGGGGACAGAGAAGGGTCACTGTGTAAATGAAGTGGCCCAGCTGTGGATGAACTGTGTCTTGCTGCATTGCCTCTAACCCAGGCAGTGGGCATGAGACAGGGATGGCCCTTCTTCCATGAGGTGCTAAGATGTTAGAGGGTGGCTAAATAAAAAGTACATGAATCAAACAAACACATATAAAAAATGTGCCAAAGCACCACAATAACAAATGTATGCATACAGTTACGAGGCAAAAAAACAACTAGATGCCAAGCCTTGAGCAGGCACAAAAACATACAGAAGCTTGCCTGTTTCTCCCCAAAACTTCGTGTATAAGCACAAAATGCACAATGACAATATTAGAAATTAACAACATCCTTAACATATTTACACATTTACAATATTAGTTATATAATGAGGAAAACGTGTATCTCCTAATTGAACAATACATAAGTATACAGTAAACCCTCGATATAACGAACAATATGGGGACGGGTCTGTCATTATATCTGAAGATCTGTTATATCCGATCGAAACACCGGACAAATCCGTTATATCCTGAAGTTTGTCCAGCATTAGAAATTACAGTAAACCCTCAATATAACGGACAATATGGGGGCAGGGGTCTATTATCATATCCAAAGATCCGTTATAACTGAGGATCCCTCACTATAACAGATGAAAATCTGTTATAGCGAGAGTTTGTCCTGTCAGATTTTTGTCTGTTGTATCTGATATTCAGTACATCAAGATCCGTTATATTGAGGGTTTACTGTAATACATAATAATTGTACGATGCTACAACATACCACACCATTACAAAGATGAGGGAAACAAGGGTAGTGGATGGGAGTGGGCTTGTGGCTTTGACTTGGCACATCCATTTATAAGGGGGTGGGGAATGGGCCCTTGGTATATAGATAGATACATAGAATTACAAAATGCATAGAAGTAAAGTTGGGGTTGACTTTTCTGCATCACTGTGTAGGGATGCTTGTTGAAGTATTGTATTGGATTTGTTGCTTTGGTTAGAAGTGTTCTGTGATTTGTGTTTGTGTGTATGATGAAATGCTCAACATAAGAACGGGAGGCTGCAAGAGACCATAAGGCCTTCACTAGACAGTTCAATGTACCTTACCACCTGTTATCCTTATCCACAAAGTTATCTCATCTTCTCTTGACACAACCAGTAGTTTCAACACTCACTACATGGTTACTAGGTCTATTCCATTTGTTAATCACACTGTGGATAAACCAGATCTTGCCTGTTTACTTCCTAAACCTAAATTTGCCCAATTCATATCCATTACTACAAGTCCTGCCCTGCTGTCTTATTATGATAACCTTGCCTGCATCACCCTTGTTAAACTCTTTGTCCATTTGAATACCTCTGTTAAATCACCCCACACTCTTTGTCTTTTCAGAGTGTGTAAGGTAAGGTACCTATGTATAACTTGTTAATTTTTTATAAGGATGTCGTTACCACCCAAGAAAATGTGCATAAATATCACACCAGGAGCTTACGACAGATAGTATTCGAAGGTTTTGTTGTTTTGCTCTCAAGAGGAGGTAGGTAGGAAGGGGAAGAAGGAAAGCGAGTGGGTGTGGTACAGGAAGCAGTGGAGGAGAGTTGTCTTGGAGACATAGATTTTTTGCTCATTTGTAGCATCAGCGGACAATTCTCAATCCATCTTGTTGTATATCACCTCAGCTTAGTGCATGTGATTGTTCACTTCAGTACTTATTAAGTTTGATGTTATGGCACCCCCATCCTTATAAAGGATGAGAATTGATTGTCATATGCCCTTACAAGGGCTGCATGGTAGCCCAGTGTATACCGTGTGGAACTTGAGTAGGTGGTTGTGAATTCAATTCCCGGGATCTGCTGTGGGCTATGCCACATTGGTTTCCAACAGCCCTAGCTAGGCAGGGAGGCAACCAAACATTGGCAAAAATAAATAAATAAAAATAATAAAATAAAATGAAATAGCTTGCTGTAACTGACAGGGCTTTGGTCTGCCATGTGTTTTTCACTTCACATTGCATAGAAGTGGCATGGTGAGTTTTGAGTGAAGTTGATGCCCTTACAACAAGCTCTCCTGCTGTCGCATGGCCTTGAAACCTCACTGCTCCTGACCTCTAGTCCAAGTAGTGATCAGTGCCTTCAATTCTACAATTGGACCAAAATTGTTTGTCAAATCTGTTGATCTATTGCTCCAGGCCTCTCTTACGGGGGACCCACGTCTCCAAAGTAACTGGTAAAGGCCGCTGCATTGGTTTACATGTCACTCAAGGAAGATATTGTGTTGTTGTCCTGATTGGATAAGAGTGTCATAGTACAGGAAGAGGTGTTCAATGACAGTGTGGTGATTGCATACTGGGCCATTTGGTTTGTGGCTGAGCCTATTTATCTATATAATATCCATATACCAAAGCGTTCATCCCCCTTATAAGGGAGGTAGCCAAGTCAAAGGCATGCCCCCACTCTTACTCATTCCACTTCTGCCCATCTTACTCCCATCCACCATCCTTGTTTCACTTTCATCTGAGCTCCTCATGGATGACGGGTCATCCCTGTCTCCTGCCCACTGCATGAGTCAGAATCAGAAGTAATGCAGCAAGACACAGCACATCCACAGTAAGGCTACTTAACTTAATCGGTGACCCCCCTCTCTCCGTCCCCTCGTTCTGAAATTAGAGAAGCCAGGATGAAATTTCCTGAGCCCATTCTTTGTTTATTTTGGTTAAGTGTTGATTTATGCCCTGAATGTAGTTACCGGTATGTCTATGTGGTTATTGCTTGTCATTGGAGGGATTTCTCCATTGGGCTGATGTCTGGGGAGTTAGGTGAAGTTCGGTGTTTGACCTTTGGTCTTCTGGTATTTGTTTTGCGAGTAGAACATGTATTTACCTAATTGAAGTATACAGGAAAGAAGCCGAGCTCATTGGGTCCCATCCTCTACTCTCCAGTTTATCGTACCTAGCCTCAAAATCATGTACAGTTCCAACTTAATCTATATCCTTGATTTCCATATATATGTGAGTTCTTGTTTTGTTCCGGCTTGGGATATATCACCTTCTATGCTATTCGAGGTATTTATGCATGTATATGGAAAACTATTTCTTCGGATGCTTTAGACACGTGGTCTTTCTTAATTGTACTCATGACCTCTTAAAGTCCTCCCATCCTTAATCAAGAGAGATCTTCTGTCAATGCACTCTATCCCCTTCAATGTGTACGTGTTCTTGTACAGATGTGTTGTGATGTACAGGCGGCATGTTGTAGATGTTTGAGTTATATAATGTTGGGGTTATTTTTTGTTGCATTAGCTTGGTTGATTTTGTTGAAGAAAAATCAGATTTCTTGCAAGAAATTGAGTGTGTGATAAGATTTTTTTTTTTTTTTTTTTTTTTGCTGTGGATGTAGGGTTGTGGGACCATAGGCTCTGCATTTGGTAGATCCTTCTCAAGCTCTTCCAGATTGTTCCAGGATTTTACTTGATTTTAGTATCTTTATTCCTTTACAATTCCTGTATAAGTCCTAGATAGGGTATTGACTGTGAGTTTTATACAGTCCATGATTTAGGGAATTAGTGATTTCCCTATGGACTAGGTACTTCTCTGTCTATATACCAAGGATCTCTTCCCCCTTATAAGGGAATTATCCAAGTCAAAGGCATACTTCTGCTCCCTTGTTCCCCTTTCATCTTGGCTTCTCATGGATGAAGGATCATCCCTGAATTCTGCCCACTGTCTGGGTCAGGAGCAATGCAGCAAGACATAGCAGATTTTTAGCATCATTTTCTGATTGGAGCTTAAAATCCATTCAAGAAAGTGGTAATCTTATTTTTACTGTCCCTCTTACCAGGGTCTTGCGACCCAGGGCAGTGGACAAAGTACAAGGATGACCCGTCATCCAGGAGGTGCTAAGATGAAGGAGGGTAGAGGGGGGTGGAGTGTATTTAGGGATGGAATGGGTGGAAATGGTTTTATGCCTTTTTCTTTTTGGCTACCTCCCTTGTAAGGGGGAAAAAAGCCTTGGTATATGTATGATGTATGCTTACCAGGGTTGGATACAAGTGTAGGCAACTGTACCTGGATATTTTTCAAGTACAAGTGCAGTCATTTTGCTATGTACTTAAGTAGAAGCTCAAGTACATGTTATTGTACTTAAGAACGAACAAGTACTTTATTTGATCAAATAAATTACAAGTGGATGAAAATCTATATTTAAGTACAAGTACATTTACTTGTGACTCTTAGCACTTCTATAACTCCACCTCATTGGTGCAATATTTTCCTCAAGGATGAGGAGGAATGTATTTATATTCACTCGCTCCTGGCAAACTGTTTTGTGCGTCTTTGTGGCACCACTGTAATAATGACAGTTGAACATGCCTTTGTGAATACTGATGGACTGAAGGCTGCTTTGGCATTACATTAAACCCTCGATATATAACTAATTAGGGGGAAGGCTTGGTTAGTAGAGCCAACAGTTTGATATATGCAAAAGTCTTGTCATATTGAACTTTAGGTTGGTTCATGAATTTGAAATTAGGAACACAAAAGGAACCTCAAATAGAGACGACCATGATCTTCTGCCCACCATCTATACTAACCTTGTTCATTATATCAGATGAATGGTCGGTTGATCTCACTAGGTCAATATAGCTGAAATTCGGCGCAGCACAATATTCACATATTGTTCAAAAAGGACTAATGCAAATTAATTTTTATTATATTCCACATATTATATAATTCCATACATGCATTTGTAACGATAAAACAGTTATTAAAAGTTAGACACTTGGTACCTTTTGGGCAACTCTTCATACTTTATCACATGACAAACATATTAGAACAATTGCGAGTGAAACAAGCTGATTGCTAAAAAACATAAATTTTACTTTTCACTACATTGATAAGGAGACTGCCTGATCCACCCTAGATTGTAACACTGGTGATAAGTGGTACTCCCCCAGGTAGGCGTAGTTCCTCCTTGGGGATCGGTGCCATCTGCGTAGAGCTGATGGCCAGGGGTGGTTGCTGCTGATTGGCCCCCAACTCTTGGGGTTGGGGGGTGGTCCCACGACGTAGACGTTGCAGCTCCAGGACCATGTCTTTCAAACAACACCTCACAAACATAAAAAACAAATGCACACCTAGACTTAACGCACTTAAGTCAATCACTGGAACAACATTTGGACAAAACAAAGAAACCAATATAACAATATACAAACAATGCATACGCTCAGTGATGAATTATGCGAGTCCTGCATGGGCTCCTAATCTCAGTGAGACACACCACAACACCCTTCAAATCATACAAAACAAAGCCCTAAAAACAATTACAGGCTGCACAAATACATCACCTACAGACCATTTACACCATGAAACAAAAGTCCTCAAAGTCAAGGACCACCTCGACATGAGAGGCACACAAACACTTGCTGCAGCCACCACAAACACATCACACCCGCTACACTACATAGCAGAACACCCACACACACCAAGAAACATTAAAACTACACCCAAAGACCTTTATTACGCACAGATACTCTCTTCTCTTCCTCCACAACCACCAAATACCAGCCTCCGGAAACATATTCATAATCATATCACTCACCGCTCCATTAACACACTGAAAGACAACACACTGCTACATGCCAGACCCCCTGATATCCACCCTTCTGAATCCTCTCTCCCACGAAAGGACAGAGTCCACTTGGCCAGACTGCGATGCGGTCACCACCCAGCACTTCTAAGCTACCAGAAGAGGCTGGACGACCGTGTTGTGAACAGCTGCCCAGGATGTAACACTTCACCCCATACCATACAACACATAATGGAAGACTGCATTATACACAATCATGCACGCAAACAACACAACATACACTCTATAAAGGATTTGTGGGAAAACCCAGTTTCGGCTGTGGCCTTCCTTGGGGAGACGGGACTGCTCGGACAGACAGTCTAGGGAACGACAACAACAACAACAACAACACTGGTGATATGGTCATAACACAGAGTGAAAGATACATACAAGATTGAGAGGTATAATGTATGAAGAGATTAAAAACATTGGGCCTACTGACCATCATTGGAAGAGGGCAAGCAGGAACTTTGTAGTTGTGCACAGGACATTAAAGGAAATAAATGAAAAGGATGAAGGATATTTTATGGCCTGAGATGAATTGCAGGGTTATAGGAACAAATTGAAAAATGGGTGGTGGATGGAAGTGTGTGCATGGCTTTGATTTGGCTACCTCCCTTATAAGAGGGAAGAAGCCTAATCATAGTATACAGGAAAGGGGCAGTGGTCATTGGGTCCTGTCTCCTGATTTTCTAACGTACCTAGACTCAAATTCATGTACAGATCCAGCTTAATCTATATTCTTGATTTCCAATTATCGTATTTAGATTTGAACTCCTGTATTGGGCAATATCACCTAAGCTATTCCATGTGTATTTACATAGTTGTATCTTACAGCAAGGGGAGCTACATTTGTGGTGTCCCATCTCTGTATCTCACCGTGTCTAATTTTCTCTTGTATTGTTTTTGCACACATTATTGTGTCTAATATGTTCCATACATCCACCACTCTGTGGGGATTTTTATATATATATATATATATATATATATATATATATATATATTTTTTTTTTTTCCAGGTCTCTTCTATAACTGTCCTTTTTAAGTATCCTTCCATGTCCTCTTGTGTTTCTCTTATCCCAATTTACTAAGTCATCTCTATCAAGGACTTCCACACCTCTCATAATACATATATTAAGGGTCTCCAGGTATAGTAATTAGAGTTTCATGCATTCTGTGTTTTGAATACGGAGTCCCATGAGTCAGTCGCATTGAGGGTTCAGTGTATTAGGTAAATACAGTACAGACCACAATTAAAAATTTCTTCCGAGAAATCTGTGGAAGGACTCGGATGTTGCTAGTTTCTGTAGGGATCTGGGTTTCTAGTTTTGAGTTGGTGAAACTCAAGGCATCAGTTGTTATTAGTTCACTATCAAAGTTGTCATTAGTACGCCAGAAGCACCTCATTGCAAAGTTAATTTGATTTCAGGTTTAGCCATCAAGAAGTACAAATTTCTTTTTAATGGCTCCTGCAAAGGAAAGTGATTGCATTGGTAAGGGAAAGTGGCAAGTTACTGTTTCCATTGCCATTATGACTTTCACAATGTGCTATTTCTTGATATCAGTTTTGGTCTTGTGGCATACTTTCATGTCATTGCATTGCCGATCTTTCAGCGTTGGCCATTTGCCGGTGAGCAGGTTTCTCTTCGGTGCATTTTTGTGAAGTGGTAGCTGAAGTAAATACAAAAATTGTAAAATAAAGGGAGTATGTTAGTTAAGATAGGTTCTAGACATTTTTATCCCCTTCATTTTGGAGTTTTTGGACATATTATAAAGATCAGCCACCCCACATATCAGTTTGTAAAGAGTAGTAACCCCAGGAATGAGCTTGTAGACATAGATTACCCGAACAGTGACAATCATTTAAGCTTAGGTTAGCTCAGAATGAGCTTGTTAAGATCAGCCACCCCAAATGATAGCTTGTAAAGATAAAAACAGCCATCAGGTACTTTGGGGTTGCAAATCTTTACAATGTCTGGGTTTTTCATAGCTGAACAAGGTCATGTGTTCTCAATCAGATGTAGTGCTAGAATTTTAGATCTGAAGTCTATAGGTTACCCATCAGCAAACCCCATTTACCTCAACCACCAGACACCCTATTATGGAAGCATGTCCATAATCATATCACTCGCTGCTCCATCAGCATATTGAAAGGCAACACACTGGTGCATGCTCAGTCCCCAGAATCCTCTCTCTGCCAAGAGGACAGAGTCCATCTGATCGGACTGTGGTGCAGGCCCCATCCAGACCTAAGTTACCACAAGAGGCTAGATGACTGCATCGCAGATAACTGTCCGGGGTGTAAAACTTCACCCCATACTATACATACAACACGTATGGAAAACTGCATTGTACATAATTATGCATGCCAATAATATAATGCATTATCTACAAGGGATTTGTGGGAAAACCCCTTTCCAGTCATGGCATTCCTCAGGGAGATGGGACTGCTTGGCCAAACAGTCTAGGGAATGACAAAAACAAGAACATCAACCATCAGAGAGAAATGAAGAAAATAAATATACATGTGGAAGGAGAGGGACTTAGAATGCACATAAACAATCGTGCTTGTGGCAACAGCAGCCTAAACACACAGGGCAAAGGTGACTGCTTCAGTTGCAGTGACACACCTTAAAATGGCCCCTGCCTCCTCCCCTTCTTTGCTCTGACACTGCGAGCCAGCACTCCAACTCTCATGGGCAGGGAGTTGGGTGTGTGTGTGTGTGTATGTGTATGGTCACAGTATTACCCATAGATCAGGCATATGCAAGTTCTGAGCTGTCATCCAGCAGGGAGTTGGGTGTGTGTGTGTGTATGCGTATGGTCACCGGATTACCCATAGATCAGGCATATACAAGTTCTGAGGTCTCATTCAGCTGTCAGTTATGAGTCCAACACATGATCCAAGACCGTGGTGAATCACACCAATCTAGTTGCATTATATTGTAGTGTTAATTAAGTCAATATCCAGCAGTGGGCCTCCTGGGGTATGCCTCTCCAGTCTTTTACCCTGGTTTGCATTTGGTGCCAAGCTGAGTCAGTGTGCCTTCTGCTATCTGACACTCCAGCCCAGAATCATCAGCCACCTGTGTTATCTGACTTCATATCCTGTTTGTGTGTGTGTGTGTTATATATATATATATATATTCCATTTTTTTTTCTTCTAATTTTTCTTAAAAATTTTCTTTCTTTATTTTTCCTTCTCTTATTTCTTTCTTCATTTTTCATTATTTATTATTATTGTTATTTATTATTAATCTTATTTGTATTTTTTCTTTCTTTTTTATTGGTAAAATGTTAACTATAAACTTGGCATAGCTGTGAATTGTGAACTAACCAGTCTGAAGATATTATTAAGAGAGGAAGTATATATTTGATATTCACAGATTCAAGGACAAAAGTATTGTTATGTACAGTACATATAAAGATAGCAAAATACCCAAGTTAGTGCAAAAATACTTTCATGGCTTTCCAACCCTTCTCCACAATGGTGGACAATAGAGGTGCAGTAGATCAGTGTCATATATATATATATATATATATATATATATATATATATATATATACACATATACACATATACATGCTAGCACCTAATCAGTATGTTTGAGCTGATTACACCAATTTCAGACTTCATTCCCAACACAGCCATTCCAACATAGCAAAGAAACTTAAGGTGTGTCCTCCCCATGGCGTTAACACCAAAAGTGCAAGTCAAGACCTTTTCCCTGTAAACATAGGGTGGCAAGTGAGAGGTGAGGAGCCTACGGCAGAAGGCGTCAAGTAGCTTTGGCCAAAGCCATCACCTTTGCCCCGTGCACTTAGACTGCTGGGGCAGGTAACAATCACTGCTGGGAATCAGACAAGATCACAGGATTTGAACTCGCAACTGAATGAGTGGTAGGGCAGCACGCTTCCAATTGTTCTACCAATGGGATGGTCAGATCATAACATACGTCCATCAAAAAACCCATACATGGCCCCTTCACTCTCAGCATCTCGAGGATGACGGAACATCCTCATACTGGTAGAAGTCTTTGTTATAAGGCGGTTGA
The DNA here is from genome assembly GCF_046742065.1 of Oratosquilla oratoria. Lineage (NCBI taxonomy): Eukaryota > Metazoa > Arthropoda > Malacostraca > Stomatopoda > Squillidae > Oratosquilla > Oratosquilla oratoria. The sequence goes on from NC_134806.1 coordinate 45,343,328, forward strand.
CTTTTGTAAAGGGTAAACAGATACAAGTTGGTATTTATGCTGTGAAGGTTATCTGCTAACTATCCAACTCAATGCAGGATGTGTGCTTCTTACTGTTCTCGAACTAGATGGAATTAATTGGTGACATTTAATAGTCAACGCATTTTAGTGTGGTAACATTTCCTATATACACTTAAGTAAAAAACAATGAAAATGGTCTAATGTTCACTCTTCTCTCGTCTGTTTAACCTGTTTTATTTTCTTTACTTTTTAATTATCATTATTTCTATTATCATCATTATTACTGTATTATTATTCTCTGTTGAAAAAAAAATATATATATGCATATGTATATGATATATTATTTTGGAAGTCCAGTTATTTAGCATAATTACCATGTTGACTTGGGTTGTTGTTACATTGTGCATTATGATTACTTGGGTTGTCCCGTTGTTCATTATCCTTACTCAGGAATGTCACACATTTAGTATTATTAAGGTGGCAATAACTTTTAGTTCTGTTCATTCTTAAAGGCTTACTGTGGGCAAGATTACTATTATTATGACTATAAACTTGTTTCTGTGGGAGTGATGTCTGCAGTCAACGGAAAACATGTTCACTGTACTTATACATGACTCTGTGGCGCATTTGGTAGAGTCTTGGGACTGTCACTATGGCAGTCTGGGTTTGAATCCTGCCCAGGGCTGAAATAATTTCAGTATCGGTGCACTTCGAGTCATTATTCCAATTCTCATGGGCAGGGAGTTGGGGGTGTGTGTGCTTGTAAGGTCACAGCATTACCCATAGATTGGTCATACGAGCTCTGAGCTCTCTTCTGGGAGGGAAAATAGCTGTCAATCACGAGTCCAACATGTGATCCAAAGACCATAGTGAATACATACATACAGTACATACATGCAAGAAACAAAGATCATCATATATGGACTATTTACATCTAGTACATTGTGTATTTGAATTAGACTCATTCAAAAGTTTAAACCAATTGTATGTTGTCAATGTATTTCTGTATTGCTGTTAACTTAATAAACCAATTATTTTTATTATTATTATTGTTCTGAAAGTTTACTGGCTGAGCAGCTTAGGGTATCGTTACTTGTGGCGAAGGTTGAGGTGATGACTGTTCGAACCCTGCCACTGGCAAAGTTGGACCAAGGGCATTATGGTTCATTCAATTCCACACTACAAAGTCCTCTGTAAGAGGCACCATCTTAGCCTCCTGATAGGGGGAGCTTGTGACATTAAACCGTATCATTATTATTATTTAATATTATTATTATTCATTATTACTACTATTATTACTACAACAACATACAGAAAGCCATACTGCTTGAGTCAGGAGCAATGCTGGTTCCCCCCCCCCCCACTGGTTCATTAGAGGTAAAAAAGAATAATAAATAATTAAATCAATCTTTGTCATGCTCAAAAGAGTGGAATGGCACCACAGGATGGATGGACATCGCGTAGGGTTATCTCCAAAGCTCGCCAACACCCTTACCTCCACGCAGTAATACAGTGCCAAGAGGATGTCACGTAGAGACTGTGCCATGGCACTTACAGGCTGTGCCATAAGATATCTCTTATCAGTGTGTGCTGTTTTTTTCAATACTGCACAACGTCAGGACAGCTGATAGTTTGTGCCTTCTCCTCCACTCTTCCTTTCCTCCTCCTCCTCCTCCTCCTCCTCCTCCTCCTCCTCCACCTCCTTCTCATCATCATCATCATCCACCAGTACTAGAGTCCAAAACAAAGTTGGAAAATAAAAATGAATAAAGTAAAATAAACGGACACCCAGAGATTGGACATTAAAAACGGATAAGATAAAATAGATGGACACGGGAAGTCCGTGCCGAACACGGCCTCATCCGTCAATGTGTGGATGCATTTCTTTCCGGACGGGTCCTTTTCCCAGGCCCACAAACCGTTGCGCTAACCTAACCTATGTCATATTGTCAACAATAGCAGTTCACGTGGAATAAGCGAACAAGTACGTCACACACAAAAATGTATATAATGTAAATAATATATAAACATGACGTCACATGAAGTGCAGTAGGGGGAAAGGACCTCAAGTTGAAGATGGGGGACCTGTTCGGAAAGAATTATTATTTCTGCGCCGGACTCGCCTCGCAGACTCGGTGTGGAGATTTACGAACACCATAAGCCGTTACTGTCCCCCTTAATCCAGGAGATGGACTGTGTGTGTGTGTGTGTGAGGGCACATCATTGCCTATCGGTATATATATATATATATATATATATATATATATATATATATATATATATATATATATATATATATATGTGTGTGTGTGTATGTATGTATACATTATGTATATATATATGTATACGAACTATGAAGCTCTTATTGAGGAGGGTGATAGCATCACGAGTCCAGCACGTGATCCAAGGCCATGTTGAAACGCGCACACATATGCGTACACATACTTTCACACAGATACGAAGACACACATGCACGTACGTACACGCACGCGCGCGCGCACACACACACAGAGCGTCCAGCGTTAATAAAGAACAAAAAAAAAATCAAGTTGGAAAACAGTTACAATGGATATCATTACTTTTTTATGCGAGGCACTGAACGAGGAAGTAATAAGTGTGTGTGTGTGTGTGTGTGTTAACCTAATTGTAATACAGTTTTGAAGTTGATTTATAACCTTACCTTGACTTATAACGACTTTTAAACTATTCTAGAAATTGACGCATCTATGTATAAAAATATATCTTGAAACGTGTGTGTGTTTGCGTTTGCCTACTTCTATTTATCTAATTGTAACATACAGAAAAGGAGCAACGTTCGTCGGGTCCCGTCTCCCACTCTCCAGTTTTATCGTATCTAGCCTCAAGTGTGTGTGCGTGTGTGTGTGCTCGCGTGCGTGCGTGCTTGGAATGGTAAACAAGTTTTGTATGCTGACAAAAAGTTGTACTAAGAATGCAATTGCGTTATTTTGATAATGTTTTATATATATATATATTTTTTCGTGCTTGGAGCGTATGTGATTTTTTTACACAACTATCGCCACCGTTACTATCAGTATTATGACTACTGGAGTTAATATTAGTATTACTATAATTTAGTTTAAGACCGTTGTATTGAATGCCAATAACAAATTACCCGTCTCATTTCTCTCACAAATACACATACACATACGTACATGAACATACACACACACACACACACACACACACACACACACACACACACACACACACACACACACACACACACACACACAATGAAAACATAGATATGATTGAAATATTTAAAAGTGCAGTTTTCCATGGAGACAAACTTATTTGAGTTGGGGTTTAACGCTGACATTGTAAAGGTTTAACGCTGCTTAACATGGAGATTAGTGTCATCCTCTCAGTGTAATAAAATCACGCGACGGCAGCCGGGGGTGAACATTGAAGGACGCCTTTTTTTTTTTTTTTTCTTCTTATTCGCCTTCCTTATTCCTCTTTCTTTTTCATCTATCATCTTCTGCTTTATTTTGCTTCTTTTTCTCCTGCTTCCTCTTCTGCCTCTTTTTCTTCTTCCTTTTCCCTCTTCCTATTTTTCTTCCTTTTCTGATTCTTCCTATTTTTCTTCCTCTTTTGCTTCTGTTTCTTTCTATTTTTCTTTTTTCTTTTCTTCTTCCTCTTCTGCTTCTGTTTCTTTCTATTTTTCTTTTTCCTTTTCTTCATCGTGTGCTTTCTATCTTTTCATATTTTCTCTTATTCTTCCTCGTTTCTTTTTCGTTCTCTTCCCTCTTTCATTGTCATCTTATGCTTCTACTTCTTCCTCCTCTGTTTTCTTTTTCCTTAATCATATCCCAGTAATTTCCTTCCCCTCTTCCTCCTCCTCCTCTTTCATGGGGAATCTGAGATCATGTAGCTGCATCTTGTCAAAACACACAAACGTTTGAATAAAAGAGGAGACATGAAATAATCCTCGTTGGGGTGGAGGAAGCGATTCCGATTGCGTAATGGGGCTTCCCCACCATCATCCCCTGTGCTGCTCTGATCACCCCCACCCCCACCCCACCTCCCATTGCATGCAATAGTGCTGTAACGAAACTCGCAGGAGGAGGAGGAGGAGGAAGTGGGAGGATGAGGAAGAAATAGGAGGAGGAGGTTGGGCAAGAGGAGGAAGAGGAAGTAGGTTGCTGAGGAAGATGATGAGGAGGAGGGTGGGGGAAGAAAAGGAGGAGGAGGAGGAAATAGGTGGCTGGGGGAAGGGGAAGGAGAAGAGGAGGCTAAGGAGGAGGAGGAGAAGGAGGATGTGGTGGGAGAGATTAATGGTGATGATGAGGAGGAGGGGTGGGAGCATTGCTCGGGAAAGCTCCTCCTCTTCTTCCTCCTCGACCTCCTCTTCTTCCTCCTCGACCTCCTCCTCCTCTTCCTCCCTTCCCCCTTCCTCCTCGACCTCCTCCTCCTCTTCCTCCCTTCCCCCTTCCTCTTCTCCCCTTCCCCCCTTCCTCTTCTTCCTCCCCGTTCTCCTCCTCTTCCTCCTGTTCATCATCATCCTCTTCCTCCCCTTCCTCTTCTTCCTCTTCCTCTTCTTCCTCCTCCCCGTTCTCTTCCTCCTCCCCGTTCTCTTCCTCTTCCTCCTCTTCCTTCCTTTCATTCTCCTCGACCACCTCATCTTCCTCCTCCTCTTCCTCCTCTTCATCTTCCTCCCCTTCCTCTTCCCCTTCTTCCCCTTCCTCCTCCCCGTTCTCTTCCTCTTCCTTCCTTTCATCCTCCTCGACCTCTTCCTCCTCCTCCTCGAACGAGATTACCTTCAAGGTCCACCGCCTCAGTCTCGGGGCTTCTGAGGGCGTAACGGGCGTCGCGCCCGCCCGGCCGCCCGCCGCAGAGACGACGTCGTCCACATCTCCGTCGGACTATTTTTATCAAAGATCCTCGAGGAGCAGGTGACGTCATGCCGTCTTCAGGAATGTTGGGGAGGAGATAAGCTGTAGGAGGAGGAGGGGGAGGAGGAGGAGATAAGCAGTAGCAGAAGGTGGAGGACGACGAGGAGGAGGAGGAGATAAGCAGCAGGACGACGACGACGGTGACAACGAAAAGATGTGGAGCAGAAAGAGGAGGAGGAGGAGGAGGAGAAAGATAAAAGGATGAAGATGATAAGACGTCGAAGGTGATAGTAGATCGGTAGTATGATGCGAATAATAATAATGACGAAAATAATACTAAAGTAATGAAAATTGTAATAATGGAAATTATAATAGTGATAAAACAGTAATAATAATAGAAATAATGATTGGCAGCCATCTTGTATAGGTTTGTAGACAAATATTTAGGTCGATAATGCGACATGAATAATAATAATAATAATAACAGTGATCGTAATGATTATAAAACATATTACTACAAATAATAGTAACAATGAAGATTGGCTTATTATTGTCAATTATTATCAAGGACAAAGTATAGAGTTAATTTCGGTGTAATTAGAAGCGCGTCTAGCTCAGGGCCGTGAAGGCTAGAAAAAATACAAATATATTTATTATTATTTTTTTTTCTATTATTATTATTATTATTATTATTCTAGTTTTCGTAATGGGAGGTGTGGGGATTGAGCGGGACGGGGGTGGGTATACAGGAATTTCAAGGTTAGTTGACTTGAGTCGGTGTGCCTTTGTAAGTAAGGCTAATCTAGTTATGTACTTTACTCTTTCTCTCTACCTCTACCTAAACTCTTTTCCCTCTTTTCTCTCTTTTCCCTCCCTTCCCTCTCTTTCACCCCTTCTCTTTTTCATTTCCCATTATTTATATATATATATATATATATATATATATATATACATTGTTGGTTTCATTGGTTATAACAATGGTGATTGTTCTTATCGAAACGTTAGTATTTTCAAGAACACACACACACACACACACACACACACACACACACACACACACACACACACACACACACACACACACACAGTAGGGAATATATATATATATATATATGTGTGTGTGTGTGTGTGTGTATGTAGATGTATCAACAGATAAGTGACGTATTATTAGATTTTAGTTATATTTTTTCTTTAAGAAAGTGGGATTATGCGTGTTACCATTGCATTATATTCAAAATATCTAAAACATATGAATAATTTTAGGTTAGATATTTTCAGAATAAAAAAAAAAGTATTTATAGATAAAAAGGAACAAAGTAAATCCAATAGAAATAAAATTAGGAACAGAGAGAGTAATTGGTGAGAAACAATGTGAGTTTAGGACAGGTGGGGGTTGCGTGGGTGTGCTGTGTCTTGCTGCATTGCTTCTGACCCAGGGCAGTGGGCGAGATGCAGGACCCGTCATCCAGAAGCCAAGAAAAGAGGGAGGGGGGGAAGGGTGGTGATTGGGAGTGGATTGGGTGGGGGTGGATTTATGCCTTTGACTTTGGCTACATCCCTTGTAAGGGGGAAGAAATAGTTTGGTATATGTATATGTGGAAATAAAATCAAAAGACGAATAGAAAATAGCAAAACAGAATAAACAATATAAATAATTACAGTAATACCTCGTAATAATAATAATAGTAATGTTTATACATTGTGACGAATGTGGATAGGAGGTAAAGGGAACACGGGCCGAGGGAAATACTTTTATTCCTGACTATATTCCTCTGAAGAAGCCACTCAGGCGAAACTAGTCAGGAATAAAAGTATTTCTCTCAGCCCGTGTTCCCTTTACCTTCTATACACAATAATAGTAATATTAATCGTAATATTAATAGTAATAATGATAGTAATAGTACTAATAAAGTCAGTAGACTAATAGAAAATAACGTAAATAAAACGGTATAAACAATAGTAATAATAAACAAGATTTCTCGGGAAGCAAGTGTAGCCGTTGACCCATGGAACGTCCTTGTCAGGCTTGGCCGCCGACGAACAGACCCGGAAGTGGTGTATGAATAACAAAAAAATATAAAAATAACTAAACTAATGAATAAGTAAATGATTATATGAGTATATTCAAATTAATAAATAGATAAAACGTAAACTACTATGGCGTCGGATTTGTCGCAGTTTTCTTTCCGCTAAATATTTGCTGAAATTTGCTTAATCCCGCCAAAACGGGTCCAAGATGGCTGCCATGAAGAGACGGCAATAATTTAATATTCATCGAATCTGTTTTATCTCTAAAATTATCGTGGTCTATTTTATCAGTGAGTTGAAATACTATACACAACGACAGATCACCATAATGAGGTCGGATGCAGAAAGTAAAATAAATGAAATATGAAATGTACAATAAGATGGTCAACTGCGCTGTAGGGAACGTAGGATAACAATTGATAAGATATACTAGTTGTATACCACAGATAAGCAGACCGTGTGACCCATATATAATATAATATAATATATATATATATATATATATATATATACAGACACACATATACACAATTTTTTACAATACTATAAGCTGCAGCTCCACCATTATCACCATCACCACGTTTATTATCGCCACCTGATATTCACAGCAGTTTCACGAAAGGTTAAACCATCCCATTGTTTAAGGGAGACAGTAACGGTTTGTAGTATTGTTCGAGCTCGTGTGTGTGCCCAAGCGCGTGTAGAAAGTATTCGACAAAGAAAATTAACATTCTTCCCCGATGTGTGTGTCTCTGTTGACGTGCGCCATGTGGACGTTGATGACGAAATAAGAACGAATTTAATTTGATTTGAAATCGTGACGTCATGTCCGCGTTGAGTGCGTTGATTTCGTGACGTCATATCGAATGCGGAAACTGTTATTAGCATCATCATTATCAATTGTAAATTTGATGACACATGGTGACGCATATACACCATTTATATATTATATATATACTGTATATATATATATATATACTGTATATATATATATATATATATATATATAATATATATAGATATATATATATATATATAAATAGAGAGAGAGAGACGCATTTTAAGGTGAAGGACCCTCCAGTGAAGGAGACATTTTTTTCATCGAGACCCCAGACTTTTGGTGTTTATATTTGTTCCTTCCCTGAGACAGAGAAGTTTGCAGGAGTGGCGCGGCAGAAGTTGTGGAGGCCATGCGTGTTATGGAAGAAGTCAGGGGTTGAATAAACGTCATAACTACAATTATGACATTCATTGTTATTACTTGTGAACATGGTTCTTAGTTAACATAAGAATGAAGGAGACTTCAAGAGACCATAAGGCTTACACTAGGCAGTTCCATATCCGTAACCACCTATATACAGTATAGTTGTTGGTTTCTTCCTATATATGTTGTGTTTGTATGATGACGTATTTTTTTATTTTAATGTGTGATATGACCGAATTATATGTATTATTATTATTATTAGTAATATTATTTTATTTATTTATTTTTATTATCAATATTATTATTTTATTTTATTATTATTTATTATTATTATTATTATCTTATAACTCATTTTTTATTTATAAATAACGTGGACTTGTTCTAATTTGTTCTAACTTGTTCATCTTGAACTCTTCGGCATCGGGTCACCCTTGACCTTCGAGTCTTTAAGCTCGAGCCGAGTCCCACTCGTAGTACATCGCTCTTTGCTCACCTTCGGTTCGAGTCCCGCACTTTTCTCCGATTCTCCGCAGTGACTGTCAGTTAACTGCCCCCCCCACACACACACACACACCCAACAGAAGTGCTCTACTGTGTAAGCTTCGTATTCTCTTAATTGTGGGTTTGAATCCCGCACTCAGATTCCCAGCAGTTTGTGTGTGTGTGTGAATTTTTTTTTCTGTGGAAAGAAACCACAGGACATTGTTATTATTTGATCATTTTATTTGATTATTAATAAGAACATAACGGGGGATGGGGATAAAACTCGGACTAACAAATTGGGTAAGGTAGACTCGGCTTGGGTATGTTAGATATTAGGCTCTAGCTCTCATGTATGTGTGTGTGTACACGCGCGCACACACACACACATTGTTCACATTGAACAGATCAAGATGTGAACTGGAGCATTACGTGACTTGATTTACGTGAGATGACGTGACGTGACGGGGAGGAGGAGGAACGAGAGGGAGTAGGACGAGGAACAGGTGGAGGAAGAGTAGGAATGAGGAGGAGGAAAAAGGGGAGATGACGTGATGGACCTGTTGAACAGACCACCTTCCCCCTTCTCCCTTCTCCCCCCATTTCCCCCTCTCCTCCCTCCTTATCGCACTTCTCCCATTCCCTCCCCTTCCCCCCTCTACCCCCATTTCTTTCTACACCTCTCCTCCTCCCCCTATCCATCCTTTCCCCCCTTCCTCCCCTCTTGCACCCCCTTCCTCCCCTCTTGCACCCCCTTCCTCCCCTCTTGCATCCCCTCCCTCCCCACTTGCATCCCCCTTCCTCCCCTCTTGCATCCCCCTTCCATCCCCTTCCTCCCCTCTTGCATCCCCTTCCTCCCCTCTTGCATCCCCCTTCCTCCCCTCTTGCATCCCCTTCCTCCCCTCTTGCATCCCCTTCCTCCCCTCTTGCATCCCCCTTCTTCCCCCCTTTCTCCCCTTTGGGATCCCCCTTCCTCCCCTCTTGCATCCCCCTTCCTCCCCTCTTGCATCCCCCTTCCTCCCCTCTTGCATCCCCTTCCTCCCCTCTTGCATCCCCTTCCTCCCCTCTTGCATCCTCCTTCCTCCCCTCTAGCATCCTCCTTCCTCCCCTCTAGCATCCCCCTTCCACCCCTCTTGCATCCTCCTTCCTCCCCTCTAGCATCCTCCTTCCTCCCCTCTAGCATCCCCCTTCCACCCCTCTTGCATCCCCTTTCCTCCCCTCTTGCATCCCCTTTCCTCCCCTCTTGCATCCCCCTTCCTCCCCTCTTGCATCCCCCTTCCTCCCCTCTTGCATCCCCCTTCCTCCCCTCTTGCATCCCCCTTCCTCCCCTCTTGCATCCCCTTCCTCCCCTTCCTCCCCTCTTGCATCCCCCTTCCTCCCCTCTTGCATCCCCCCTTGCATTCTCCCCCTATCCTCCCCTTCTCTCCTCTCCCTATCCTCCCCTTCTCTCCTCTCCCTATCCTCCCCTTCTCTCCTCTTTTCCCACTTCCTTCGTTTCCCTCCTCCTTTCCCCTTTCCCCCTTCCCCCTTCCTTTCCCCCTTCCCCCTTCCTTTCCCCCCTCCCCCCTTTCTTTCCCCCCTCCCCCTTTCTTTCCCCCTTCCCCTTTCTTTCCCCCTTCCCCCTTCCTTTCCCCCTTCCCCCTTCCTTTCCCCCTTCCCCCTTCCTTTCCCCCTTCCCCCTTCCTTTCCCCCTTCCCCCTTCCTTTCCCCCTTCCCCCTTCCTTTCCCCCTTCCCCCTTCCTTTCCCCCTTCCCCCTTCCTTTCCCCCTTCCCCCTTCCTTTCCCCCTTCCCCCTTCCTTTCCCCCTTCCCCCTTCCTTCCCCCCTTCCCCCTTCCTTTCCCCTTCCTTTCCCCTTCCTTTCCCCCTTCCCCCTTCCTTTCCCCCTTCCTTTCCCCCTTCCCCCCTTTCCCCCTTCCCCCCTTTCCTCCCCTTCCCCCCCCTTCCCCCCTTTCCTCCCCCCTTCTTCCCCCCTTTCCTCCCCTTCCTCCCCCCTTCCCCCCTTTCCTCCCCCCTTTCCCTCTTTCCTCCCCCTTTCCCTCTTTCCTCCCCCTTTCCCTCTTTCCTCCCCCTTTCCCTCTTTCCTCCCCCTTTCCATCTTTCCTCCCCCTTTCCATCTTTCCTCCCGTCTACCTTTCCATCTTTCCTCCCCTTTCCATCTTTCCTCCCCTTTCCCTCTTTCCTCCCCTTTTCCATCTTTCCTCCCCCCTTTCCCTCTTTCCTCCCCCCTTTCCCTCTTTCCTCCCCCCTTTCCCTCTTTCCTCCCCCTTTCCCTCTTTCCTCCCCCCTTTCCCTCTTTCCTCCCCCTTTCCCTCTTTCCTCCCCCTTTCCCTCTTTCCTCCCCCTTTCCCTCTTTCCTCCCCCTTTCCCTCTTTCCTCCCCCCTTTCCCTCTTTCCTCCCCCCTTTCCCTCTTTCCTCCCCCCTTTCCCTCTTTCCTCCCCCCTTTCCCTCTTTCCTCCCCCCTTTCCCTCTTTCCTCCCCCCTTTCCCTCTTTCCTCCCCCTTTTCCCTCTTTCCTCCCCTTTTCCCTCTTTCCTCCCCTTTTCCCTCTTTCCTCCCCCTTTTCATTCCCCCTTCGTTTCCCCCTTTCATCCCCCTTCGTTTTCCCCCTTTCATCCCCCTTCGTTTCCCCCTTTCATCTCCCCTTCGTTTCCCCCTTTCATCCCCCTTCGTTTTCCCCCTTTCATCTCCCCTTCGTTTCCCCCTTTCATCTCCCCTTCGTTTTCCCCCTTTCATCTCCCCTTCGTTTCCCCCTTTCATCCCCCTTCGTTTCCCCCTTTCATCCCCCTTCGTTTCCCCCTTTCATCCCCCTTCGTTTCCCCCTTTCATCCCCCTTCGTTTCCCCCTTTCATCCCCCCTTTCATCCCCCTTCGTTTCCCCCTTTCATCCCCCTTCGTTTCCCCCTTTCATCCCCCTTCGTTTCCCCCTTTCATCCCCCTTCGTTTCCCCCTTTCATCCCCCTTCGTTTCCCCTTTCATCCCCCCTTTCATCCCCCTTCGTTTCCCCCTTTCATCCCCCCTTTCATCCCCCTTCGTTTCCCCCTTTCATCCCCCTTCGTTTCCCCCTTTCATCCCCCTTCGTTTCCCCCTTTCATCCCCCTTCGTTTCCCCCTTTCATCCCCCTTCGTTTCCCCCTTTCATCCCCCTTCGTTTCCCCCTTTCATCCCCCTTCGTTTCCCCCTTTCATCCCCCCTTCGTTTTCCCCCTTTCATCCCCCCTTCGTTTTCCCCCTTTCATCCCCCCTTCGTTATCCCCCTTTCATCCCCCCTTTCACCCCCCTTCGTTTTCCCCTTTCATCCCCCCTTCGTTTCCCCCGTTCACCCCCCCTTCGTTTCCCCCTTTCATCCCCCCTTCGTTTTCCCCCTTTCATCCCCCCTTTGTTTTCCCCCTTTCATCCCCCCTTCGTTTTCCCCCTTTCATCCCTCCTTCGTTTTCCCCCTTTCATCCCCCCTTTCATCCCCCCTTTCACCCCCCTTCGTTTTCCCCTTTCATCCCCCCTTCGTTTCCCCCTTTCATCCCCCCTTCGTTTCCCCCTTTCATCCCCCCTTCGTTTCCCCCTTTCATCCCCCCTTCGTTTCCCCCTTTCATCCCCCCTTCGTTTCCCCCTTTCATCCCCCCTTCGTTTCCCCCTTTCATCCCCTTCGTTTCACCATTTCATGACCCTTTCGTTTCCCCCTTTCATCCCCCCTTCGTTTCCCCCTTTCATCCCCCCTTCGTTTCCCCCTTTCATCCCCCCTTCGTTTCCCCCTTTCATCACCCCTTCGTTTCCTCCTTTTATCCCCCCTTCGTTTCCTCCTTTTATCCCCCCTTCGTTTCCTCCTTTTATCCCCCCTTTCATCCCCCCTTCGTTTCCCCCTTTGATCACCCCTTCGTTTTCCCCCTTTCCTCTTTTCCCTCTTCCTTTCCCTCTTCCTTTCCCTCTTCCTTTTCCTCTTCCTTTCCCTCTTCCTTTCCCTCTTCCTTTCCCTCTTCCTTTTCCTCTCTTTCCCTCTCTCTTTCCCTCCTTTCCCTCTTCCTTTCCCTCTCTCTTTCCCTCCTTTCCCTCTTCCTTTCCCTCTCTCTTTCCCTCCTTTCCCTCTTGCTTTCCCTCCTTCTTCCCCTCCTTTCCCTCTTCCTTTCCCTCCTTTCCCTCTTCCTTTCCCTCCTTTCCCTTTTCCTTTCCCTCCTTTCCCTTTTCCTTTCCCTCCTTTCCCTTTTCCTTTCCCTCCTTTCCCTTTTCCTTTCCCTCCTTTCCCTTTTCCTTTCCCTCTTCCTTTCCCTTCTCCTTTCCCTCCTCCTTTCCCTCCTCCCCCTCTTCCATACTCTTCCTCCCTATCTTCCATACTCTTTACTCCCCCTCCTCCCCTTCCCTTCCCCTTCCCTCCCCCCTCCCCTTCCCTCCACCCTCCCCTTCCCTCCACCCTCCCCTTCCCTCCACCCTCCCCTTCCCTCCACCCTCCCCTCACCTAACCTCCACCCTCCCCTTCCCTAACCTCCACCCTCCCCTTCCCTAACCTCCACCCTCCCCTCCCCTAACCTCCACCCTCCCCTTCCCTCCACCCTCCCCTTCCCTCCACCCTCCCCTTCCCTCCACCCTCCCCTTCCCCTTCCCTCCACCCTCCCCTTCCCCTTCCCTCCACCCTCCCCTCCCCTCCCCGTCTCCTTGGTTCGATTCAAATGTCTTCCAATCCCGTTCGCCAACGCGGAAATGAATTTTTCTCCTCCCTGGAGGAGGAGGGCAAAGAGAGCGAAGAGGAAGGTGTCGAGAGATAGAGAGACAGAGAGAGAGAAAGAGAGACTACGTGTTTGTAACGGTAAGGCGTAAATAGAGCGACGACGATGGACGGTTAGAAATAACGGTTTTTTGTCGATTCAAATATAACCGTTTTTTGTGATTTGAAATAACTGAATGTGGATGACTTGCGCTATCAAACTACGCGATGACGGAGTCTTGTGGTGAAAATGAGTAATGGTGATAGAGACGGGTGCTTGTGATAATGTGGATTATATAGTACAATATTTATAGTTTATTTTGTTAATTTGTTTCATATTGATTGAAGGAAAAGTTAGGGAATTAGAATAGTTTTGATGCGAGATTCGGTATCTTTTAACTAAATTAACCTAACCTAAACTAACTTTGGTCAAATTCCAGCCACAAAGTGAATTAATGTTTTTTGTAGAATACACCGCCGTCTGTAATTGTATTTTTTTTCTTAAAAGGCTGTAATTTAATATATATGTGTATATATATATATATATATATATATATATATATATTTTTTTTTTTTTTTTTTTATAGTTGGACAGGTGGTTAGACAGGTGGTGAGCTCGTTGTTCCCGACGACGTCTTGTCAGGTGACGCGGCAGCGGCGGCATCGTGTGAAGTGCCGTTGTATGGCCTTGACTACCGCCGCCACCACCACAGCCAACTGCATTTACCGACCCACCAATCTCTCCCAGATGCTCCTTATATGGACAATAAATATTAGATAAACATTAATAAATAAAGAATAAAATTATAATACATGAAATAGAATAGATAAGTAATTTTAATATGGAAATGAATTAATTAGATTGATAAAATAATGTAAATAAACAGATTAAATAGATTAATAAAAGGTTTCCCTTCCTCCTCCATCCCCTCCCCTTCTCTTCCCTCCTCCACGTTCTTCTCTTCCCTCCTCCACAGTCTTCTTTTCGCTCCTCCACTTTCTTCCCTCCTCCACTTTCTTCTCTTCCCTCCTTCCACCCCCTCCCTCCTTCCACCCCCTACCTCCTTCCACCCCCTCCCTCCTTCCACCCCCTCCCTCTCCTACATTCTCTTCCTCCTCTCTCCTTTTCTTCTTCCCTCCTTTTCCCTCCTCTTCCTCTTCCCTTTTCCCTTCCTCTATCTCGCCTCTTTCACTTTCCCCTCCTTTTCCTCTCCTGTCCTCCCCCTTCCTCTCCCCTTCCTCTCTTCCTCTCCCCTTCCTCTCTTCCTCCCTCACCCGTCCTCCTCTTCCTCTCATCCTTCACCTCCCAGTCCTCCCTCCCCCCCCCTTCCTACCCGCACTTCCTCCTCTTTCTCCTCCTCCACCCTTTCCTCCTGCTCCCACTTCCACATCCTCCCCCTTGCTCCACCTTCATGTCAAGCTCTCAATTTGGCAATATCATCGAGTGATAACTTAGATCGTGGGTTAGGTTAGTACTAGATGAATGGTGCTTAGCACTTTCGGAATTGGGTAAGATAGATTTTGGTTAGGTTAGGTTAGGTTAGGGGTGGTAGTCTCAAATGTCGATTGGGGATCTCGGAATACCGCCATACAGTATCCAGTCTAATCGTCTCTGGGGCATGTCTTCGCTTTCAAAATACCATATAATTATCATGATATGGGAGGACAAATGAGTAACTAGTAGCCTAGCTATTACCTGTAAAACGATCATGCTATAAATTTATAAAATGTTTTATTTAGGGAAATTTATTAAAATGTGATCTGTTTTATTTATGGTAGGTTTATGTTTTGTTGCTAATTTCATTAGTTGGTTCTTTCGCCTTGGGTTAGGGTCCATGACGCAATAAATAGAATTTGGGGCAAGAAACACCTCGTATCAAACAGATAGATTATGCAGATTTGTTGTTGTTGCAAAGAATTACGCATGCGCTGCTGCTGCCGCTGCTGAGCCCATGAACATCGAGAGTAACCCTCGTTTATGCAGAACCCAGCCAGCATACCGATGGTGGTGGTCCAAAATGGCGCATTTTGTGCTCCTGGATCATGGTGGCGGAATTTTCTTCTGTAGTGGCGGTGTTGGCGTCCTAGTTGGCGGTATTTTCGTCTTTGAATCAGCCCTGCCTCGTCTCTACTTGGTCCTTGTTCAAGTCGAGAGATCAGCTGATTGAGATGACGAGCTGGTAGTCTTATGTGCTGACGCGCTGTAAATACCATTTTCATTTCTATTTGTATTTTTGTTATTATTTAATATTTTTTCCAGTAGACCCCTTAAAGAAATTTTGATACGTTTTGTTAACGAACCATGCGCACATATCTGGCTAATTTATATATTTTGTTTTACTTGTTCTAACAAACGAAATACACGTCTAAGACATTTTGGCGTCCAGCTGCTCTCTTTCCCTCTCTCTCTCTCTAACTCTCTTAGAGAGCGTTAACGACTCCACCCAACGGGCATCCCGCAGAAGCTCCCGACGACAGTGACGTCATTATTTGGCCGTGGCGTCATCACTCGCCACCGACGTCATCACATGAGTGACGTCATCAGTTGACAATAAGGTCATCGCTTGACTGTTGACGGTGACGTCAGCGCTTGGCCACGCCCCCTTTCCCTCACACGATCATTTATTTATTTATTTATTTATTTATTTATTTATTTTTAAGCTTCTTAGACGGAAGAGTCATTTGACTTTTGCAAATTTGAAAAAAAAAGGATCGTCACCGAAGTCGTTTTTACTCGAGGTAACAAAAGCATGCTAACGAAAAGGTCTGCTTTACGGGGTCGACTTCCGAGCAAGAAGGACATACCTCCGGTCATCTCTTTTTACAGATTGCTATCTCGGAGGCTCTTCCTCTTCTTCATCAGTACGCCCTCCTCCTCCTCCTCCTCCTCCTCCTCCTCCTCCTTCACTTCCCTGTTCCCGTTAATCTCCAGTTTACACTCTTATCTATCTATCTATCCCTGCCCCTTTCTCTCTTTCTCTGTCTCTCTCTTTATCTTTCACTCTCTCCCTCCTTCCCCATCCCCCATTCCTCCTTTCCTCTGGCTCTCCCTCTTCCCCCTTTCCTTCCTCTCTCACCCTCCCTCCCTTCGTCTTCCTCTTCTCTCCCTCTTTCCTCCTCCCTTCCTTCCTCTCCCTCTATCCCCCTCCCTCCCTCCCTTCTTCCTCTTCTCCACTCCCTCCCTTCTTCCTCTTCTCCACTCCCTCTCTTCCTCTACCTCTCCCTCTTCCCCTTCCCTTCCTCTACATCTCCCTCTTCCCCTTCCCTTCCCTTCCTCTTCCCCCTCCCTCCTTTTCTCCCCTTTCCCTCTCCTCCCCCTTCCCGTCTTTCTCCTCCCTATTCTTACCTCATCCTCTCTTCCCCCTCATTCTCTCTCTCTCTCTCTCTCTTCCTTCCATCCTTCCCCCTGTCACGCGACGGGCAAAAAATAAACAGAGATAATAATTATTTTTTATATTTTTTCTCAGATTAAAAATATAACGGAAACACAATTACAAAACTAGGACGACGGCGCCCTAGTAATCTAGTTATCTAGTTACCCTCCGTTCTCTAGTGCGACCCCGACAAACACAACATCCTAGACGCGGAAACGACCAACCATAATTCGATTTTTTTTTTCTTTTTTTTTTTAATGAATGAATGAGCATGGTAGTCACATTTGCATGCCGGAAATGAGTTTGTAGTTTAACTTGGTCCTCACAAGGCTAACCACTTTCAGTCTCCAAGCTTCCAGGCAAGTCTGTTACCGTCTCCCTTGGGCAAGGGTCTGTAAGAGAGACATAGCATTACCTATAGGTCTCTCTCCCCTGATCTCTATCTCTATTTCTCTCTTGCCTGATCTCTATCTCTATTTCTATCTTGCCTGATCTCTATCTCTATTTCTATCTTTCCCTCTCTCTTCGTCTCCCTCTCTCCCTCTTCCTCTCTGTCTTCATCATCTATCCATCTCTCTCCCCCCTCCCCCCTCCCCCTCGCTCTTCATCCTCACTCCTCTCTCCTCCCCCTCCCCCTCAACTCTCACTCATCCCCCCCTCTCTCTCTCTCTCTCTCTCTCTCTCTCTCTCTCTGACCCACAAAAGCACAGAGATCACTAATCTCTTCACAGCGGGGGAGACAGTCTGTGTTCAAAACACTTAAAAGATTAAGAGTTTGACGCTAAGTGCACGCTATCAGCAACTCTCCATCTCTCTCTCTCACACACACACACGCACACACACACAAACATATATATATATATATATATATATATATATAATGTGTGTGTGTGTGTGAGAGAGTCAGTCACATCGATCGAACAATATATGAACTTGGGCTCTCATGCGTTAGGGTAGTAACTGTCGATCACGAGACAAACACGCGATCTAACACACATACACATACACGTACACACGCGCGCGCACACACACGTACACACACGCGCACACACGCGCACACACACGTACATTGTACGTGGACGGAAGTGTAAATGCTCACATTTTTTGTTGTAGCGGGCACCCTCATGTCAACCCTTGCCCTTTCCCTGTGCCTTCGTCTCCTCCTCCTCCTCTCCTTTCTCTTCCTCCTCGTGTCTTCCTCCGCCTCTTCTTTTTTTTTCTCTTCCCCCTCTCCTTTCTCCTCCTCTTCGTTCCCTCCTCCTTTCTCTTCCTCTTCGTTCCCTCCTCCTTTCTCTCCCTCTTCGTCCTCTCCTGCTTTTTCCTTTTCCTCTGCCTCCTCTGCTCCCTCTCCCTCTTCTTCCTCTTCGTCTTCTCTCTCTTCCTCCTCCTCTCCTTCCTCCTCCTCTCCTCCTTCCTCTCGTCCCTCATAATCATCTCCTTCCTCGCTCTCTCCTTTTTCCTCGTATATGTATGTGTGTACATACACAAGTACATATAGAGTATAGAGACATATACATTACACATGCATAATACATGTATGTAATATGAAATAGACAACAATAATACTAAAAATAACAATAACAACACCTAGAACAACTACAACAATAACGACAACAATGGTTCCTCCTCCTCCTCCTCCTCCTCCTCCTCCTCCTCCTCCCTGGCAGGCAGCAGGTAGCAGGTGGCCCAGCACCTGCATGAAGGAACTGCTCAAGTTTTCCTAAGATCTGATTCACAGCGATAACGATTTTTGTTATCATTTCATTTATTACCGTTATTAACATTATTTTATTTTTATTATATGTATATTTTAATACCATGCCATATTGCAAGATTTCCTATTCACAGAGGATGACTAAATATTATTACTATTACTTATTACTATTGTAAATTATGGGATGGTGACGCCATACTGGGTCGACGTGGCTTTTATTAACCTTCTGGAAATATAACGAGATTTTTTTCTTCCTTTTTTCATTCAGGAAATATTTGAGTAATAGGAGGGGGAGGATGATGAAGAAGAAGAATGGGAGGGGAGGGAGGAAGAGGAAGCGAGGGAGAAAGAAGAAGAGAAGGAAAAAGAAGGTGATTAAGAGAAAGATGAGATAGGGGAGGAGTACGAGAATGAGGAGGAATAGGAAGAGGGAAACGAGGAAAAGGAAGATGAAGACATAGTGAAGAGCAGGGAAAGAGTAGGAGAGGAGGAGGAGGAAGAGAGGGTGGTGGATTGGCAGTACAGCTCCCTCCTTCTCCCTCCTCCCTCCCTCTCCCTCCTTCCTCCCTCTCCCTCCCTCCTTCCTCCCTCTCCCTCCTTTCTCCCTCTCCCTCCTCCCTCTCTCTCCCTCCTCCCCCCCCTCTCTCTCCTCTCTCTCTCTCTCTCTCTCTCTCTCTCTCTCTCTCTCTCTCTCTCTCTCTCTCTCTCTCTCTCTCTCTCTCTCTCTCTCTCTCTCATGGTCCGCACGAATCAATGCGTGAGGGAGTTTGTCGGTCAGAATTGTTTATGGACTTTGTATACTTTTACTATATATAAATGTCTTGTGTATATATCTGCGTGTGTGTGTGTGTATGTGTGTGCGCGCACGCGTTTTACAGCGTCCCCACTGTCGTCCGAGTTAAAACGAGGCTTCTGTTGTCTTGTATGTAGTGGCTTTGTCCTTGTGCGTCTCTGTGTGTGTGTGTGTTTGTGTATGTGTGTGTGTGTGTGTGTGTGTTTGGTTCGAGAGAAAATCTTCTTTTTCTTCTTCATTGTCTTCTTACTCTTCCTCTTCCTCTTGTTCTTCTCCTCTTTCTATTTCTTTTTCCTCTTCCTTTCTTTCTCTTCTTGTTTTCCTCTTCTTCCGCTTCATATTATCTAAGTGGGCTGCCTCCTAGGCAGATCTGGTTTCGAAAGGATCTTAGCTTCACACACACACACACACACACACACACACACACACACACACACACACACACACACACACACTATTAATCCATCCCCCATAGCTTGAATATATATGTATATATATATATATATATATATATATATATATATATATATATATATATATATATATATGCGAATAAATCACAAAAACGCGTGATTCACAAAATGTGTAATAAAACCACTTGGAAAATAAAATGAAAGGTGACCGAACGTTTTCGTCTATTTTTGACATTTTCTGAAAATGTCTTGAATAGACGAAAACGTTCGGTCACCTTTCATTTTA
This sequence comes from Oratosquilla oratoria, assembly GCF_046742065.1. Taxonomy (NCBI): domain Eukaryota; kingdom Metazoa; phylum Arthropoda; class Malacostraca; order Stomatopoda; family Squillidae; genus Oratosquilla; species Oratosquilla oratoria. The sequence goes on from NC_134806.1 coordinate 45,363,164, forward strand.
TTTTCCAAGTGGTTTTATTACACACGCGCGCGCACACACACACACACGCACACACACACACGCACACACACGCACACACACACACACACACACACACACACACACACACACACACACACACACTATATATATATATATATATATATATATATATATATATATATATATATATATATATATATCTTCTAAAGTTTCCTTTTTATTCCGACAGTGGGTTCTTCGTGATTATTAATTACATATGTGCTACAACATTTTGTCAAAGTGATATATATATATATATATATATATATATAAATGAAAAATTGAAGTTTACTTGAGCAAGGCAGATTGCCACACCTTCATTCTTTGTTGAACTCTTGTTACTCGTCGTACTCCCCCACTCTCACTCCCACTCATACTTCCCTTCCCCATCTCCTCTTTACTCTTTCCTTTCATCTTTTGCTCTTCTTCTACCCTTCGTAGTCTCTTTGTCTCATCTTTTCTCTTCCCCTCTCCCCTTCTCCCCCCCTCCCTCTCTCACTTTCACTCACCGTGTGATTCACCACGGTCTTGAACCACGTGTTGGTTTCATGATCGACAGCTATTACCCTCCCGGATGAGAGCTCGGAGTTAGCTTAATTCTAATTGTAATGCTGTAGCCAGACATATCACACACACACACACACACACACACACACACACACACACACACACACACATGCTCAAGGGAGACAGTAACAGGCTGTACCGGTGTAAGCGTTTCACGCCATGAACGCGGAGCGTGCTCGTTACCTCGCGTGTAAGGTCACGACGCTAACGAGGGAAATGGAAAGCTTGTGTGTGTGTGTGTTCTGAAGGTAGCAGGAGACCATAGGTTACGGGGAACAACGTCTTATTTTAAGAAAAATATTTGATATTTATTTATTTATTATAAAAAATTTTATCCTCTCTTGCATCCTTTTCTTGATTAAAACAAAAAGAAAAATAGATCAGTGGAATAAAGATTAGTTTAGGTTACGTTAGGTTACGTTAGGTTACGTTACGTTACGTTAGGTTAGGTTAAGTTAGGTTAGGTTAAGTTAGGTTAGGTTAAGTTAGATTAGGTTAGGTTAGGGTATGTCAGGTTACGTTACGATACGTTAAGTTACGTTAGGTTAGATTCGGTTAGGTTAGGTTGAATGAGGGTTATTCTTATTGCCATCAACTTGTACAACCGAAGAATCGTAAACCCAGGATGATGGCCCACGTGAAGAACTGTCACCCTGTCCAAGTCTGGGGGTGACGATTCTTCACGCAGTCCCGAAAGAATACAAATAGTGAAAAAACAAAACAAAATTAAATACATAAAATATAAAATAGAATGAGCGAAATATAATAATTTAACAGAATAAATTTAAATGTAGCGAGTATTTCAAAATAATGTAAATAAAAAAGTATAATAGAATTAAATAAATGAAAAATAAAATTAGAAATAAATAAAACATAATTGAATAAGATGGAATAGTTAATTAGAACAGAGTGTAATAAATAAAAATAGATCAAAGACAAAGCAGACCCCGACATTGAGAACAAAGACTTAATTCACTCCAGATCGTGACTTCCTGAAGTCTGAGTTCGACAAGATGGTCGAACTCCGGGGTGCGGTAGGGTAGGGTGGTTGTACGAACACCGGGGGTGAAGTCATGTTTGGATAGCAGGGGCAGGGAGACCTATTGGCCCGTAAAGAGGTCTGATGCCATGTAGTACTGATACTACTAATAATGATAGTAATAAAAGTATTACGTTTATACATGTAAATGCGCACATACACGTACATATGCACATATATACATACACACGTACATACATACACGCACATACATACGTGCATATGCACAGTTATACATACATGCATATGTACATACATGCGTATGCTATTGCATACGTATAATACACACACATGCATGCATGCATGCATACATACATACATGCAAACATACATATACACATGTACACACATATATACATATATACGTACATATACTTGCACATAAGATTCTTGAACAGATTGATATCGATTGGTGGAAGCAGTGAGAGAGAGAGAGAAAGAGAGAACTATACTAGACTCGGTGACGGTGGATTATTTGGGAAAGATTATTTGGGATTAAAAATCCAATTCGAAGGTTATCATACAAGAAAGAAGAATGGACAAGATAAGGGCGCTTCACCACACGTGTAAACACTACAGTGACTCTAGACAGTGGTGCACGGTCCTTCGTGTTCCCTTTCGCCATATTCACCGGTTTAGCCAAATACCGATACATTTCGCCAAACGTCGACCATTTATTTTGTTTTTTATTTTATAGTCGTTTATTTATTTTTATATTTGTTTATTCATTTATTTTTGGTTTGTTGTTGGTAGATACTTTAGGACTGTAGTTGCTAAACTACAAAGAACAATATCCCATAAAATGACAGTGATGATAATGATGATGATGATGATAATAATAATAATAATGATAAATAATAATAATAATAATAATAATAATAATGATAAATAATAATAACAACAAATAAAAATCGATTAAAATTGTCCGAAACCTAGGATCGATCTCTAGTCTTGTAGAACTTTAGTCCTTCTCTTCCTCTTCCCCCTCCTCCTCCTCCTCCTCCTCCTCCAAAACGTCTTAAATCAACTCATGATTACAGAAAGGGATGTCGTACAAGTGATTGATAAGCTTAAAATAAATAAAGCCCCGGGACCTGACAAAATTTCACCTAGAATTCTGCGAGAAGTCAAAAATCAAATCAGTAAACCCTTGTGCATCCTCTTCAACAAATCATTAGCACTCGGTAAAGTCCCATCAGATTGGAAATGTGCTAACGTAACACCAATATTCAAGAAAGGGGACAAATCACAACCAGGCAACTACAGACCGATTAGCCTGACTTCGATTGTGTGCAAACTGCTAGAGACAATTATCCGTGACAGTGTAGTAAAATTTTTAGAAGAAAATAAGATTATGAAAGATTCGCAACTTGGCTTCCGTAGCAAACGCTCATGTCTAACTAATCTCCTTGACTTCTTTCATGACGTTTTTAACAAATACGAGGAATGTAGATCTGTTGATATAATCTATCTAGATTTTCAGAAGGCATTCGATAAAGTTCCCCACAAACGATTGCTCGACAAACTAAAAATGCACAGTATTTCTGGCAATATCCACAACTGAATAAAAGATTGGCTCTCAGAGCGAAAACAGAGGGTCGTAATAAACGGGGCATCATCTAGCTGGCTCGACGTTAAAAGTGGCGTACCGCAAGGATCAGTTTTAGGACCCGTCTTGTTCTTAATATATATAAATGATCTAGATGACGGCCTACTCAGCAAAGTATCAAAATTTGCTGATGACACAAAAATTGCCGGTAAAGTGACAACCACCAAAGAGAAAGAAACTCTGCAATCCGATCTAGATAAATTATCAAAATGGGCTAGCAAGTGGCAAATGAAATTTAACGTTAACAAATGTAAAGTCATGCACATTGGAGGAAATAATGATCACATCCAATACCAAATGAATGGCGAAACATTGGATTCAGTAACTAAAGAAAAAGATCTAGGAGTTTTAATATCAAATGACTTGAAGCCAAGTCAACATTGCTCAGAAGTTGTTAAAACAGCAAACAAATTAGTTGGCTTCATCGGAAGAGTCTTCGAAAATAAATCAGAAAAAATATTGCTAAACCTCTATAATTCCTTGGTCCGTCCCCATCTCGAATACTGTGTACAGTTTTGGTCCCCATACTACCAGAAAGATATTAACAAACTAGAAAGAGTACAACGGAGAGTGACCAAAATGATACCAAGGCTGAGAAATCTGCCGTATGAAGAAAGACTAAAAAATCTAAACTTATTCTCCCTCTCAAAAAGAAGAATGCGAGGAGATTTGATTGAGGTTTTTAAAATGTTCAAAGGCTTTGACAACATTAGTGCCAAAGATTACTTCTCATTAGACCAATCAAATACAAGAAGACGCCACGATTTCAAAGTAATTGGCAAAAGATTCTCTACGAACGAGAGTAAGCACTTCTTCTTTAACCGGGTTGTTAACGTGTGGAACTCGTTACCTTCCACTGTCGTTGAAAGTAACACGATAACAACATTTAAAAATCGCTTAGATAAATACTTGGAATCTAATCCACAAATGAAATATTATCCTTTGCAATAAAAGATATGACAACCAGACATTTAATCGCAATTGGACTAATTGGATAGGATAGTTATAGCAGTAGTATTAGTTCATCTTCTACCGCCTAGTTACCCTGTTTCCTTAATTGTAGTGTAGTTTAGTTAACACAAACAGCCTCGTTAGGGCCAGTAGGCCTGCTGTTGTTTGTTCTTCCTTTGTGTTCCTTTGTGTTCCTCTTCATCATCCTTTTCCTATTCCTCTTCTTTTTCCTCATCTTCTTCCTCATCTTCTTCCTCATCTTCTTCCTCATCTTCTTCCTCCTCTTCCTTCTCCCCTTCCTCCTCTTCCTTCTCCCCTTCCTCCTCTTCCTTCTCCCCTTCCTCCTCTTCCCCTTCCTCCTCTTGCCCCTCCTCGTTCTTCCTCCTCTTCTTCCTCCTCCCCTCCCTCCTCTTCTTCCTCCTCCACTCCCTCCTCTTCTTCCTCCTCCACTCCGTCCTCTTTCTCCTCCCCTCCCTCCCTCCTCCCCTTCCACCTGCCCCTCCTCTTCCCCCTCCTTTCCCTCCTTCCTGTTCCTCCTCCCCTCCTTCCTCCCCTCCTTCTTCCTCTCCTTCTTCCTCTTGCCCCTCCTCTTCCTCTTCGTCCTCCTCTTCCTCCTCTTACCCCTCGTCTTCCTCCTCTTCCTCCACTTCTTCCTTCTCAACCTCCTCCTCTCCCCCCCTCCCCAACCTCGGGTTAAAAAAAAAAAGATCTTGCATGACTCCCACCTCTTGTGAGATGGATGGATGGAAGCGCCGGTGAAGTGGTCTCTGACGAAATACCTAAGCTCGGCCGCTGTTGCGTTCTCCTCCCCTTCCCTCCCCCCCCTCCTTCTACACCAAGCAATGGACTCTCTCCTTCCCCCTCTTCCTCTCTCTCACACAAACACACACACACACACACACACACACACACAACGTTTAGAAACAAAAAGTGATATATTGACAGGTGCTGACAGACTGACGCGTGTCAGACCAGTATGCAACGGGTGCAGACACAACTGTCCGCGAACCTGACTCAGACACGTCGCAGTAAACAGACTGACTGACTGACTGACTGACAGGCAGGCTGACAGACAATATTCCATCGCGTCAGTGGCTTCTGTCACGGCGTTACAACACAAGCGTTGTTGTTGCTGTTGTTAGTAAAAGGTGGGAGGGGGTGCTTGGTGAAAGGGAGGGAGGGGAGGGGAAGGTAAGAGATGGAGGGAGAGAGAGAGAGAGAGAGAGAAGGGGGGAGAAATCAGAGGAGAGAGAGAGGGAAGGGAATAGAGCGGAGGGAAAGAGAGAGGAGGTGGAGGGAGGGGAAGAGAGAGAGAGAGAAAGAAAGAGGCGGAGAGAAGGGAGGGGAAGAGAGAGAAAGATGGGGAAGGGAAGAGAAAGAGAGGAAAGGGGAGAGAGGAAGAGAGGGAAGCGGTCAGCATACTCTCCCCTTTAATCAGAGATGCTCCATGGCCAAGCCTTGCTCTCTATCCTCTCCTCCCCCTCTCTCTCGCTCTCTTTCCCCTCTCTCTCGCTCTCTTTCTCTCTCCTCTCCTCCCCCTCTCTCTCGCTCTCTTTCTCTCCTCTCCTCCCCCTCTCTCTCGCTCTCTTTCTCTCCTCTCCTCCCCCTCTCTCTCGCTCTCTTTCTCTCCTCTCCTCCCCCTCTCTCTCGCTCTCTTTCTCTCTCCTCTTTAGTTCCTCTCAAATTCTTCTCTCCCGTTCCCCCCCTCTCTCTCTCTTCCTCCCTCTCTCCCTCCCTCCCTCTCTCCCTCCCTCTCTCCCTCCCTCCCTCCCTCCCTCTCTCCCTCCCTCTCTCCCTCCCTCTCACCTTTCTTACCTTTCTTCTCTTACTCGCCTGTATGTTCTCTTTCTGTTTTGACTCCTTCACTCATTCCCTTCCCCCTTCCCCTCCTCCTTCCCCTTCCCCCTTCCCCTCCTCCTTCCCCTTCCCCTCCCCCTTACCCCTTCCCATCCCCCTTCCCCTCCCTTCCTATCCCCCTTCCCCTCCCCTTCCCCTCCCCTTCCCCCTTCCCCTCCCTTCCTATCCCCCTTCCAACCTCTCACTCTTCTTCCTTCCCCCTCCCTCCCTCTTTCCCCCTTCCTCACCCCCTCCCTCCCTCTTTCCCCCTTCCCATCCCCCCTTCCTCTCTCCCTTCCCACCCCCCTTCCTCTCTCCCTTCCCACCCCCCTTCCTCTCTCCCTTCCCACCCCCCTTCCTCTCTCCCTTCCCACCCCCCTTCCTCTCCCCTTCTCATCCCCCTTTCCTCTCCCCCTTCTCATCCCCCTTTCCTCTCCCCCTTCTCATCCCCCTTCCCATCCCCCCTTCCTCTCCCCCTTCCCATCCCCCCTTCCTCTCCCCCTCCTCATCCTCCCTTCCTCTCCCCCTCCTCATCCCCCCTTCCATGCTCTCCCTCCCTCCCTTCCTCTGCTCTCTTCCCCCTCCCTTCCTCTGCTCTCTTCCCCCTCCCTTCCTCTGCTCTCTTCCCCCTCCCTTACCCTCTGTTCTCTTACCCCCTCTCCCTCCTTCAGCCTCTACCCTATTCCCCCTCTCCATCCCTCTTCTCCCCTCCCCCCTCCTCCCTCCTTGGGAAGCCTTGGTCGATCACCCTTAAGGCTCTTCTCCCCCTCCCTCTCTCCCCCCTCCCTCTCTTCCCCCTCCCTCTCTCCCCCTCCCTCTCTCCCCCTCCCCCTCCATCCCCCCGTGTCTCCCACTTTGACCGGGCAGGCCTGCTTCTCTTTGCTCTTTGATATATATAGAGAGAGAGAGAGGAGGGAGACGATTACTCTCTACACGCTTGGCTGTGTTCATCTTAGGGTCGTTTTGTTCTTCATGTACAATTCTATTTTTGTTTATTTGTTTATTTTGACTTGCATACCTTGTGTAGGATTTTTTTTTTAATTTGAGATGTTATGATTATATATATATATATATATATATATATATATATATATATATATATATATATATATTACTCTATTTTAATTTTTAGGTTATTAATGTTTTTGTCATCGTTGTCTTCGTCCATTTTCGTAAATCTCGTCTATCTAGGTCGGCAAGTCGTCGCCCAATCATTCTTTCAGTTACTCACGGTGTTAATCACTCGCGTACACACACACACACACACACACACACACACACACACACACACACACACACACACACACAGATGCACGCACACGTTTGAAAATGCGTATGGCAAATTATAGATAAGGACCCCACAAGTGTTACTCATTTCCTACACACACACACACACACACACACACACACACACACACACACACACACACACACACACACACACACACACACACACACACACACACACACACACACACACACACACACACACACACACACACACACACACACACAGAGAGAGAGAGAGGAAGAGAGAGAGAGAAAGAGAATAGCGTGAATCAAAGGGAGAGTGAACGGAGGAGAGACCAATGGGTCCGTTGGAGGGCCAAGATGTTGTAGAAGATGTCTCTCTCCCTCCCACTCTCTCTCTCTCCCTCCCACTCTCTCTCTCTCCCTCCCACTCTCTCTCTCTCCCTCCCACTCTCTCTCTCTCCCTCCCACTCTCTCTCTCCCTCCCACTCTCTCTCTCTCCCTCCCACTCTCTCTCTTTCCCTCCCACTCTCTCTCTCTCTCTCTCTCTCTGTCTAGTTCTCCTTCTCCCCCCTCTCTCCGTCTCTTTCTTTCCTCTCTCTTTCTCTCTCACACACATACACTCTCTCTCTCTCTCTCTCTCTCTCTCTCTCTCTCTCTCTCTCTCTCTCTGTCTGTCTTTCTCTCTTTTCGACGTTGGGTGGAGGGGGACTGGCCTCTGCGTTCAGTCGATGACCGGCGCGGCTGCGTCCCGAAGTTTTCCGAAGATGTTTTGGTGAAAGCGAAGAAGAAGAAGAAGAGGACGACGACGACGCCGAGGCAGAAGAACTCTGTATATCCATTAGTGTCAACATACACACACAGAGTACGGACCAAGACCGTAATGAAAATAATGATATATTATCAAAAACATGTTCATCATACGAAGTGCACAAGGGGAGGAGGAGGAGGAAGAGGAAAAACGAGGTGGAAATGGAAGAGGAGGAGGAAGAGGAAAAAGAGATGGAAAGGGAAGATGAGGAAGAAAAAAGAGGAAGAGGAAAAAGATGGAAAGGGAAGAGGAGGAGGAAGAAAAAGAGGAAAAGGAAAAACAAGAGGGCGAAGAAAAGGAGGAGGCGGAGGAAGAGTGTGAGGAGGAAGAAGATAAAGAAGGAGGAGGAGGTGGGGTGGAGGGAAGGAGGGAGAGGATGGGGGAATGAGAGCGTGAGCGTTGTTGGAATGATCTGGGGGGTGATGGGGGGAGAACAGATCGCGAATGGAGCATTGGGAGCAATGTAGTGTTGTTGGACACACGTATACATACATACGTACGTGCATGCATACATACATGCACATATACATATATAAATACATATACATGGACATTATATATTTTATATATATATATATATATATGTATATATACGTATATATACACAAACACATGCATACTTGCACATATATATATATACACACATACACATATACATACACATATACGTGCACACACGCACACACACACACACACACACACACACACACACACACACACACACACACAATACAGAGTACATGGATAACATCAGTAGTTGTAGTAGCATAGTAGAAAAATCGATAATATCTTGAAGGGTTGAACTCTAAGACAAAGCCCTCCATGGAAGCTACACACAGAAGGAGCTTGTGTGTGTGTACGTACGTGCGTTTGTATACATGTGCATATGCATGTACACGTATATTGTTTGTTGGGTGTATGCACCTACATATATGTTCTGTATTACGCAATTATGCATACGTGTGTGTAGGCGCTCGCGCGTGCATATATATATATATATATATATATATATATATACACACATACATACATACATACACACATACATACACGTGTGTGTGTAACTGGCTTAAGACGTCACGGGGATTAAAATGTTCCAGTCTTGTAAGAAGGGTGAGGATTGGTTGAGGTGTGTGTGTTTGTATGTGTTTGTGCATGTGTTTACACGTGTGTATGTGTTTGTAGGTGTAGATGATTGTATGTGAATGTATGTGTGTGGTTGTGTGTATGTGAGTATATATGCGTGTTTAGATGTTTGTATGTGTATGTGTGTTTGTGTGTGTGTGTGTGCGCGCGCGGGTGTGTGTATACGTGTGTAGGTGTTTGTATGTGTATGTGTAGGTGATGGTATGTATATGTGTGTGTATGTGACTGTGTGAACGTGATTATATGCGTGTGCAGGTGTTTGTGTGTGTGTGTGTGGTTATCATTTCTCCTTTTTACGCCCAACGAAGTCCCGTTTGTCCCGTGGCCTTGACCTTTGTTAGTTAAACAAACAACATTATTCCCCTCATTAAATGTTTGTTGTCGGGGCCGGTACTACGCGCTGGTGGGCAAAAACAGGTGACCCACCCACCCAGGGGTAGTTTTCGTTTTGCAAATATCGCCTTTCGTCTTATTATTGTTGTCGAATTTACGATACATTGTCTTACTGTGTCTGAAATCCGTTCGATGATTGTATGTGTGTGTGTATATATATATATATATATATATATATATATATATAATGTATGTATGTGTGTTTGTTTACAGATGCCACCATTGCTCTAGGCGTTGTCACACGGGCTACTTCTCCCTCCTCCTCGTCCTCCTCCTCCTCCTCCTCCTCCTCCTCCTCCTCCTCCTCCTCCTCCTCCTCCTCTTCTTCATTCTCGTCCTCCTTCTCTCCATCTCCCCATCCTCCTCATCCTCATCCTCCACTTGGCTTCACTCCGTTACTCGGGCGAGTTCATCTCATAGTAACTTTTTATTTGTTTATTTATTGATTTATTTATTTTCTTTCCCCATAGGTAAGATATTGTATAATATATATATATATATATATATATATATATATATATATATATATATATATATATATATTTTACTATTATTTTGTTTTATTTAATTATACATAATTTTCCCCCTTTTCCTATGTATGTATTTATTATTGAGTATTTTTTGTTTTCTAATGTATTGTATTTACCAATTAATTTATTGTTATTAATATTGCTATTTTTATTAATATTCCTATTTCCTCCCACAGGTAAGATACAAATCCAGCAGCTTGTTGTTGGTGGAGTGGCGCGTTGGTTTCGGCCTCTCCTCTTCTCTGGCCCTCTGGGGAGAGGTTGGTTTCAAGGTAGGGTGAAGTTACTCCAAATAATAATAGTAATAATAATAATAATGATAATACGTTTATTGAATTAATAGTGATACAGATATATATTGAAAATATACAGTTTGTGCATATTTTTTAATCAGACTAATTTGAGTGAATAGAGTTGATTGGGGGCGGAGCGACAGGGGCGCGGGTACGAGGTGCCGGCGTCCACAGTGAGGATGGGTGTGGGTTTGTTACAACCGAGAGGGGGGGGGAGATCGGTGTGTGTGTGTGTGTGCGCGCGCGTTTATTACAGATATTTAGATTGCCTGTTTCGTTATGCAATTAGTGTATGTATGCGTTTGCATGTACACACACACACACACACACACACATATATATATATATATATACATATATATATAATATATATATATATATATATATATATATATATATACAAACGTGCGTGCATGCAACATACATACACGCATACACACGTACACATACATACGTACCCGGTACATACAGCATTACCCATAGATCGGATCTTTTCCTCCCCATTTCTTACTCCCCATCCTCTCCATATCTTCCACTTCCTCCCCTCCTCCTCCTCTTCCTCCTCCTCCTCCTCCTCCTCTTCCTCTTCCTCCTGGTTAATCTTTGGGTGGGAAAATCAATCCGTGTGTTCCCACGTTAGAAAACCAGAAGTTGGTTAAAACTCAATCTAGTTAGGAATTCGGTAATCAAGGTAGACGAGAGAGAGAGAGAGATTGACTCTCGACGGGCCCATTATTAACCAGTAAAAAGAGAAGAGAGGGAAAGACAATTACGAGTATATCTATATCTTGCACATCCTTATCTCTCTTGCCCCATTATCAGAAGGAGGGAGGGGGAGTGACAGAGAGATGGGGAGAGGGAAAAGAGAGAGAGAGAGAGAGAGACAGATGGGGAAAAAGAGAGGGAGGAGTAGTGGCAGAGATGAGGGGAATGAGAGAGAGATGGGGAGAGGGAGAGAAAGAGAGAGAGTGACAGATGGGGAAAGAGAGAGAGAGAGGAGGAATAACAGAGATGGGGAGAGAGAGAGAGAAATGTGGAGAGGGAAAGAAAGAGAGGAGGGATGAGCTTGAGAAGAGAGATATGGGTAGTGAGAGAGAGGATAGAGAGGATGTTGGTTGTTCAAGAAACTATTGCCGAAGTTGTAAACGCGTATGGAGGAGTGTGTGTGTGTGTGTGTGTGTGTGTGTGTGTGTGTGTGTGTGTGTGTGTGTGCGTGTGTGCGTGTGTGCATGCGCGCTTGCTTGTACCTGTGTGCTGCCTGCTAACATGCCTTCCAATATCTTCTTTGTGTTATTTGTATGTGCACATGCGTGTGTACGTATGTACGTTTACTCGCGTGTAAGCATAGCAGCCTACTAGCCGGTTTAAGCTTGCGTACCTGTCTTTGTGTTGTTTGTGTGCGTGTGTGTGTACGCATGTGCGTTTGTGTACGCATGTGCGTTGGGGTGTGGCCATGGGCGTGTTCTGATGCATTGGACGCCGGAGTGGCGCGAGGGGAGGGGGAGGAGGAACTCTCCTCCTCCTCTTCCTCCCCTCCTTTTCCTCTTTCTTCCCCTTCTCTTTCCCTTCTCTTCCTCCTCTCCATCTTCCTACCCTCTTCCTACTTCCCCTCTTCCTCCTCCCCTCTTCCTCCTCCCCTCTTCCTCCTCCCCTCTTCCTCCTCCCCTCTTCCTCCTCCCCTCTTCCTCCTCCCCTCTTCCTCCTCCCCTCTTCCTCCTCCCCTCTTCCTCCTCCCCTCTTCCTCCCCTCTTCCTCCTCCCCTCTTCCTCCTCCCCTCTTCCTCCTCCCCTCTTCCTCCTCCCCCTCTTCCTCCTCCCCCTCTTCCTTCTCTCCCTCTCTTCCTTCTCCCTCTCTTCCTCCTCACCTCTTCCTACTTCCCCACTTCCTTCTCCCCCTCTTCCTCCTCCCCTCTTTCTTCTCCCCTCTTCCTCCCCCTCTTCCTACTCCCCCACCCTCCTCCCCCACTCTCCTTCCCCCCTTTTCGTCCTCCCCCTCTCCCACCCCTCCTTTTCGTCCTCCCCCTCTCCCACCCCTCCTTTTCCTCCTCCCCCTTTCTCCCTGCCTACCCACTCACTCTCCTCCTCCCCTCCACCTCTTCCCCCCCTTAACTTACGCTTTACTCTCTACCCTCTACACTTACTCGCTTCAGTATTTGATCTCTACTCTCTCTAGCACTCTCCCTCTTCCTTCCTCTCTACTCTCTCTACTATCCTCCTCCTTTCCTCTCTACCCTCTCGTCTCTCCTCTATGCACTCCACTCTCTGCCGTACCCTATCTTCTCTCCTCTCACCACTCTACTTTCTACTCCTTTTACATGTGTGTGTGTGTGTGTGTGTGCGCGTGTGTGTGTGTGTGAGCGCGCGCATCTTTGTTTGCTACCCAGCTCCTATTATCGTGTTGTTGTTTTCACCATTGTTTTCAATGGAATAAACTTAATTAGCTCTTCTCTCTCTCTTCTCTCTCTCTCTCTCTCTCCACGTTAGCAGTCTTCGCCTAACCAGTTCAATCAGCTGATTTCCCCCAACAGAATGGGTTAAATTTATTATTAAAATATTATTTATTTTTTATTTATTTTTAGTATTTTTGTTTATTTAATTTTCATTCATATATTTATCTATTATATATATATATATATTAGAATTTTTATTTGATGTATTTATTTTTTACTTATTTTTCATCACGCCACATCCATTTTCTTGGACGGGTGGGCGGAAGGGTGGGGGGTGATTATGCTCTATAGGTGTGTCTCTTGATTCGGCAACCCCCCTTATAAGGGGGAGAAGGCCGTTGGAACAACCAGATGCAACCATATAAGCAATCTCGTTCAGAAACGTGTTCTGCCCCCCCCCCCTCCCCCCGTACTCTCCACAGGTACTCGATTGGGTTTGGGGGACGCGTTACCTTTGGGGGGGAGGGGAGGAGTAGGGGGAGTAACGGGGGACGTCTTCAGTGTACCGGTCCCAAGAAGGTCTTAATTCCAACAGTGACGTCATTAGTAAACAATGACGTCATTGGTCATCTGACGTGACGTCATCGATCAGCTGTTGTTAGCAGAGGTCAAGAGTCGAAACTGTTCAGGTCGAGATTGATTTCTTCTTCGTCTCCTCTCTTGCCCTTTTCGTCATCTTTTTCTTTGTTTCTTTTAACTTGTTCGTCTACTTATTTGTCTTCGTCTTCACCACCTTCTCCGTCGTCTTCCTCTTCGTCTTCTTCGTCGTCGTCTTCTTCCTCTTCGTCTTGTTCTTTCCCACACAGGTCCGCACGGATCCTCACTGTCCTGACAGCGCGAGCCTCGGTGTTGCCATAGCTTTGTTGGCGATTAATTGACTGCATTAATTAAATTGAATTATAATTAATTACCGGTCCCTTCAACCTCCTCCTCCCCCTCCTCCTCCCAGGTTGCGTAACCTTGGCTCGGCCACGGGCAGAATTAATTCGATAAAGTGGCCCGCCATTTTGAAGAGGATGCGGATTTATTTTATTTTATTAGTTTAGTTTATTTTATTTGTTTATTTGTATACTTATAGGGCCATAAGGGGTGTTTCTGGTCGTCCCCTCCTCTTTCTCCTCCTCCTCCTCCTTCCGTCCTCCTCCTCCTTCCCTCCTCCTTCCCTCCTCCTCCTCCTTCCCTCCTCCTCCTCCTTCCCTCCTCCTCCTCCTCCTTCCCTCCTCCTCCTCCTCCTTCCCTCCTCCTCCTCCTCCTTCCCTCCTCCTCCTCCTTACCTCCTCCTCCTTCTTCCCCTCCTCCTCCTCCTCCTTCCCTCCTCCTCCTTCCCTCCTCCTCCCCTCCTCCTCCTCCTCCTTCCCTCCTCCTCCTCCTCCTTCCCTCCTCCTCCTCCTCCTTCCCTCCTCCTCCTCCTCCTTCCCTCCTCCTCCTCCTCCTTCCCTCCTCCTCCTCCTTCCCTCCTCCTCCTCCTTCCCCCCTCCTCCTCCTTCCCTGCTCCTTCCTCCTCCTCCACCCTTGAACCTGTTATATCACCGCCACCTGTTGCTCTCTTTCGCTCTCTTTCGCCCTCTCTCTCATTGGCTGCGGCGGCCATAATAGTCATCTCGCTCTCTTCCTATTTATTTATTTATTTTATTGATTTACTCATATTTGATTTTCTTGTATATCTATATTCTATTTTTTATATTATGAACGGTGGCAGTACCAGCAAAGCATTGTGCGTGCGTGCGTGCATGTATATTTACCTAATGGTAGCATACAGGAAGGGAGCAACGCTCATCGGGTCCCGTCTCCTACTCCCCAACTGATTATACCTAGTCTCAAATTCATGTAGTTCCAACTTGGCTTATGTCCTTGATTTCCAATTATATCGTAGTTAGGTTCGAGTCCATGTATTGTTCCAGCCTTAGGGTGTATCGCCTTCTAAGCCTATTCAAAGTATCTACGCATCTGTGTGGTGTGCGTATGTGTCTATGTGTGTGCGTGCGTGCGTGCGTGTGTGTGTGTGCTTGTGGTAAAGCAGGCAAGTTTTACAGGTCAGAGGGCGATGGGGTCCAGACCATTTTCATTTCAGGGGTCACGAGGCAGGAAGCACTAGCAACCCCCCCACCACCACTCTCTCTCTCTCTCTCTCTCTCTCTCTCTCTCTCTCTCTCTCTCTCTCTCTCTCTCTCTCTCTCTCTCTCCCTCTCTCTCTCTCTCTCCCTCTCTCTCTCTCCCTCTCTCTCTCTCTCTCTCTCCCTCTCCCCCCCCCCCGAGTCATCGCCCAGGTCGGATTCTGACGCATTCTGACGTAAATATCCCAGATATAGAAGTTATGCAGTGCGTCCTCCTCCTCGTCCTCCTCCTCCGCCTCCTTCTTTTCCTCCTCATCCCCGTTTTTCTCCTCCGCCTCCTTTCCTCC
>NC_134806.1:45388460-45405960 GCF_046742065.1 Oratosquilla oratoria
TTCAAAGGCCCTCTTCACACTAACAGATTCAACCGCGACGTCCACACACAACTGCACAGATTTCCCTTGACTATGCGGTAGCGCCGCGGTTTCCGTGCGGTTCAATCCGCTAGTGTGAACAGGACGTCAAACGTTTCTCCCGACATGGTGGTGTCATCGGAAGCGTGTTGTTCTCACACACGATTAGTAGTGGGTTCGAATCCCGCACCACTCTTCTTCGATCCCCAGCAGTGACTGTGTGTTACTTCTCCTCTCCCCCCCCCTTAAGTCCCCCTAAAGCGCATCATAGGGCGAAAGTGACGGCTTTGGCCGTAGCTATTCAGCGCCTCCTGTCGTATCCTTCTCACCCTCTTTTTGCATGTATAGTCGTTCTCTATTAGGAGTCTAGGGGACATCTAGGTTTCTGGGGGGGCCATCTAGGGATCTGGGGGAACTTCTAGGATTCTGTAGGAATGTCTAGGGATCTGTGGGGGAAATTCTGGGGATATATGGGGAAAATCCAGGGAGCTTTGGGGGATTTCTAGACATCTGTGGAAACATCTAGGGATTTGGAGGAACTCTTTAATGATCTGTGAGTATATCTAAGGTTCTGGGGAAGTTTTTAGGGATCTATGGGAACATTTAGGAATTTGGGGAAACCCTAAATGATCTGTGATGATATCTAAGGTTCTGAAGGAAGTTTTTAGGGATCTGGAGAAACTTCTGGGGTTCTGGGGGAACTTCTAGGGATTTGTAGGGATATCTAGGGTTGTGTAGGGGCATCTAGTATTCTTGGGGAACTTCTAGGGTCCTGTGGGGAACTTCTAGGGTTCTGGAAAGGAACTTCTTGGGTTCTGGGGGAGCTTCTAGGGAGAGATTATAGGATTCTTTTAGGGTACAGAGAGATAACTAGGAAGTGTGAGCAGGAGGAGGAGGAGGAGAGAGGGAGAAGGATGAAAAAGAAGAAAAAGACGACTCATTGCCACTACCGCCATCACTTCCTGTTCTTTTCTTCTTCCTCTCCTCCTCCTCCTCCTCCTCCTCCTCCTCCTCCTCCTCCTCCTCCTCCTCCTCCTGTTCCTCCTCCTCCTCCTCCTGTTCCTCTTCTTCCTCTTCCTTCTCTTTCTCTTTGTCGTCGTCTTCTCCCTCTTCTTCTTTACCCTCTTATTCCACTTTCTCCTCGCAGTTGTAGTGGCGACGTGTTAAAGTAATACCATTTGATGATGATCGTAGGGGAAGGCGGGACGAATTAAAGGGAGCAAGGTAGATGAGTTAAAGGGAGGGAGGGACAGACGATTTAAAGGGAGAGACAGGCGAGTTAAAGGGGGTGGGTGAGGTTAAAGGGAGGGAGTGTGGAAGGTTAAGGGGAGGAGGGAGGGAGGGAGATGTCATGGATGGCGGCGGGGGGTGGGGTGTCCTGTTGCAGGCGCGCACCCCCCCCCCACGGGGGCGTCGAGTTACACCTGACGCTGTCGACGCCGCCCTTGGTCCTCCTCCTCCTCCTCCTCCTCCTCCTCCTCCTCCTCCTCCTCCTCCTCCTCCTCCTCCTCCTCCTCCTCCTCCTCTTGCTCGGTAGAGCTCCTCCTCGGAAACAAACACGTGTAGATATGCAAGGACATAAAAATGGAAGAGACTGCTAGAGACCCTAAGGTCTACACTAGGCAGTTTCATGTCTCTTACACACACACACACACACACACACACACATATATATATATATATATATATATATATATTATATATATATATATGTGTGTGTGTGTGTAAGAATGGAAGAGACTGCAAGAGAGCATAAAGTCTACAAAAGGCAGTTCCATATCCCTTACACACACACACACACACACACACACACACACACACACACACACACACACACACACAGTCATAAGAACATAAGGAAAGGGGGAGAATGCAGGAGACCATAAGGCCTACACTTGGCGGTTCCTTATCCATTACACACGCGCGCCTCTCTGCGGCTCTTCCTCTCTCTCTCTCTCTCTCTCTCTCTCTCTCTCTCTCTCTCTCTCTCTCTCTCTCTCTCTCTCTCTCTCTCTCCCTCTCCCTCTCTCTCTCCCCCTCCCCTCAAGCATCTATGCTCAGATGTCACAATGCATTCGTATTGTTTTCAGTAAACAGGTTGTTTTATTCCCGTCTGCGATCGATGAGGGACAAAGTAAACGCATTTGGTGTCAGTCATGATCGTGACGTAAGAATGATTACGTCAGAACCCTGGTAGTGGCGTCATATTTGTATTTTTGATTTATTATATTTATACGTCTTAATCCTGATAGTGAGGTCACATTTTTGTATTAATTTAATGACCCATTTCCCTATCTATCTATTTTTCTCGACAGGTGAGTGGCTCTGTGGAATGTGTTTAGGGAGACCAATTGTTAGGTGGAAGACCCGAGATGTTGTATTTTATTATTATTATTATTTTTATTATTATTATTACTTTTTATTTAGTATAAATGTTTTGTATTTTGTTGTATTTATGTACCTCGTGGCCTTGTTTTGCTGTCTCTTGTGAAATATCCTTCTCCTCCCCATATATGTTGTATTTATGCCTCCGTTCTATAAAGGTTTAAGTTTAAGAAGGAAATGGGCAAGAACTAGTTTACCAACAGAGTGGTTAGCGAATGGAATTGACTCAGTAACCATCTAGTTAGTGAACACTGACACAATTATAATTGGTTGTTTTAAGAGAAGATGAGATCAACTTTATGGATGGGGATGACAAGCGGCAAGGGACGTGATACTGCATAGTGTAGGCCTTACGGTCTCTTGCTGTCACCTCCATACTTAGGTTTTTGTAGCGTATATGGGTTTATATGGGATGATGCTGTGATGCATGAGGGGGAGTGGGTGGGGGATGGGGAGTGAGGAAGTATGTATGAGAAAAAAAATTGACGCAGCCCGAAAGGATTTCTCCCCGTCTCCTTTTCTGCATGAGGGGACGGAGAGGGGGGGATCGCCAATTCAATGAAGCGGCCTTGCTGTGGATGTGCTGTGTCTTGCGGCACTGCTTCTGACCCAGGGCAGTGGACAGGATGCAGGGATGACCCGTCATCCAGGAGGTGCCAAGATAAGAGGGAGGGAAGAGGGTGGAGGGGAGTGGGAGTGGTTTCTATGCCTTTTTCTTTTTTTGGATAACCCCCCTGTAAGGGGGAAAAGCCTTTGGTATATGTATGTATGTATGTGTATGGGTTTCTGTTCTGCGAAGATTTGTGTGATTGTATATGATGTACACTTGGCACGGGTTGTTCAAAATGTACATTGGTGTACATATGTCTCACTCCACTGTATATGTTATAAGGTCGAGTGGTCAGAGCAGGGGAAGTTACGGACAAGTGTGTATTAAAATAGTATTTTTGCATATCGCAAGAACGATGGTGTTGAGTGTGACCCTCTCTCCTTTTATATGATTTTTTGTTGTTGTTGTTGTTGTAATACTTTAATTGGCCATGAATTTCAGTAGTGTTAGTGTACGGGGTGTAGTAGGCCGGACTTAGAGATTTAGATACAGACCTTGTATATGGTTCTCAGGGCCGCAGGTATATTTTCCATACTGGACTCAGACTCTTAGAGACTAGTTCTAGAGTTAGACTGAATTCACCTTGTTTGATAGCTAAGACGAAACATCAGAAAGGCTAAGGCTCCTCCTCCAGGATGGACCCCATTCCTTCCCATCATCTTTGATTAGTTAATTTCATTTCTGTTTACCATATCCTGACCAGTAGCATCACGACTCAAACACGCCCTATTTGGGACATCTGGCCCTCTCTGAATAGGCCCTTGTACATTGAGGGTCAGCAAAGTCATGCTATACATTTAAAACCTGATAAGAAAAGCCTTACCCCAACAAGAATTTCATGATGTTATGGCTTCGCTCCTCCAGAGTGGGGGCCCACGGGCGCGATGCCAGCGTGCGATGCTAGTATCTAGTATCAACTAGTATTGTTCTAGTATTTAGTATCAACTAGTATACTTCTAGTATCATCGCCAGTACAACGTGGTGATATTTCTTCATCAACCTTCATCAAACCAATCACCAAACATAGACGTTGGTTTACACGGACTTTGGTGTACATGAGCATTGGTGTACATATAAGTGATTTCACGAAATTAGTTGTGAAAGGAAATTTTTGACAAGAGAAATTAAAATAACTAAATAAATTATAAATAATATTTTAAAAATAAATGATAATGAAATCAATAAGATGTAGATGAAAAACAAAAATCCACGATCAATGAAGGTCCGTGTATTTGTCAACCGTAGCGAAGAAAGTCTTCCGCCAAGTTACAAAAAACGGGGTGGCGGAGTACATTGGTCTGGTTGAAGTTGCGATTTTATTTATTTATTTAATTTTATTAGTTTCTTTTTATTATTTGTTATATTTATTTATTATTATTTTATTTGTTTATATATATTCATACCTTGACATGGCAATCAAAAGTCTCTAATGCTTCATGTAATATTTTATAAGGGCGTGAAGCAGATCCAGCCAATCAGTGGCCTTCGTCTCAGCGATAGGCGGAGCTTGTGAAACGCGACGGCTAATAGGAAGGCTGGATGGATATGACGTCATCTGAAAAATGTTGTATATTATGATTGATATTGTTATTATTATTATTATTGTTATTATTATTTACATGGCTGATAGAATGTGTGTGTGTGATTCACCATTGTCTTCGATCACGTGTTGGACTCGTGATCGAGCTATTTCCCTTCCGGAAGAGAGCTCAGAGGTCATATATGACCAAGCTATGGATAATGCTGTGACCTTACACGGGCGCACACACACACCCAACTCCCCGCCCACAAGAGTTTGAGTAACGACTCGCAGCGTAGCGATACTGAAATTATTTCAGCCCTGGGCGGGATTCGAACCCGGACTGCCGTAGTGGCGGCCGGGAATTATACCAAGTGCGTGTGTGTGTGTGTGCGTGCGTGTGTACGTGCGTGCTTGTTTGTCGTGTACAATGAACTCGTGTTATTCTGAAAGCCTAATAGTGCACGAGATGAGGCCAATGTGGCTTTGTGGCGAAGAAAATGGAGAGACGGAGGAGAGGAGAGGTTGGAGGGGAGATGGAGGGAAAGGTGGAGTAGAGGGAGGATGGGGAGGAAAGGAAAGAGGTGTCTTTATACGTATGAACCATGAAAGAATAACTAGATCATAGTTTACCATCGACTTCCGCGTTTTCATCGTCCCATGCAGAATCGCCGGACTGTCCCGTGGGAAAAGGTACAGCCTTCGTATTCTTCACCTCCACCGCCATTACCACCAATACTACTACTGCTACTACTAATACCACTACCATTACTACCAATTTTACTATCCCTTTTTTTTTTACTACCACCACTACTAATATTACCTTTACAAATGTAAATACTAAAACTACTACTATTACTACTACTACACGGACTGGGAGGTCTGTACCCGAACTTTGCAATACATCGACGTTCGTTGAAAGAGTTGTGGGGGGGATGGAGGCTGGACAATTGACTATGTAGGTGTGGTTATAGCACCCCCTCCCCCCTTGGTTGCGTCTGGGTGGGTCCACAAGAGTACTTAGGTTTAAAGGGAATTTTCCCTCAAACCCCCCCCCCTCTCTCTCTCTCTCTCTCTCTCTCTCTCTCTCTCTCTCTCTCTCTCTCTCTCTCTCTCTCTCTCTCTCTCTCAACACAAGCCCAATAGTATACAAGTACACACGCATATACACACGCGCAATCACACACACCCATTTGCACACACATACACACACACGTCTACACACACCCATATGCACATACACACACACACACACAGTCACACACGCAGTCACACACAGTCACACACGCATTCACACACGCATTCACACACACACGCACACACACATATTCACACACACAGTCACACATGCACGCACACGCAGCCACACACACACGCAGTCACACACAACCCCAAACACACGCACACGCACAGACATACGTACATACAAACATATACACACATGCACATATAAACACAATCACACACGCACATTCCCAAGCGAGCGCGCGCGCGCACACACACACACGCACACTCCCAAGCGCGCGTGCACACACACACACGCACACTCCCAAGCGCGCGTGCACACACACACACACACATACACACACGCACGCACAATCCCAAGCACAGTGAAGGGTGGAGAGGAACTCTGGGGCAACATCCTGCTCGACATGACCATCGAATTCACAATGACTCAGTGGATAAGGGAAAATCCCAGATACAGAGGTGAAGAGCCATCAAGGCTAGATTTAATACTTACGACGGAGCCTGAAATTGTCGATAAAATTGATTATAAAACTCCGATAGGAAAGAGTGACCATGTACTAATAGAATTTGAGTTGAAAGAGCAAATGGATCAAAGCAGAAATGATAAACATAGAATAGGAAGACTAATGTACAACAAAACAAATTTTGAGAAACTCAAAAAATTTGCAACGCGAACTGGGAAAATTTTCCTAAATGAAGAAACAGGGATGGAGGAGAAATGGAATATACTAAAAGAAATTTACAATGAGGGAGTAAATAAATACGTACCACAAAAAAAAAAGTGGAAAGAACATCCATAAAAAGCTGGTACAACAAAAAGTGTAGTGAGGCTAAGGATAAAAGAGACAGAGCTTGGAAGAAATGGAAAAGAGACAAGAAAACAAGCAAATGGCTAATGTACATCAAACTAAGAAATGAGTATGTAAAAATACGCAGAGATGAAAAGAGAAAATATGAAAAATATAATAGAAAAATGCAAGGAAGAACCCAAATTATTTTACAGGTATGTAAATGGCAAACTGAAGAACAAACAAGAAATAGAAAAGCTGCGCCAAGGTAAACATGAATATACAGAACTGGAAATGGCTGAAATTATGAACAACCGTTTCAAATCAGTATTCACAATAGAAAACTCACCTAACTGTGAGGAAATAGAGATCCCCCTCAATGAAAGAAATAATTGTAACACAAAAGGAAATCGGCGACCAAATCAAAACCCTTGACGTCAGAAAATCACATGGTCCAGACGGAATTGCAAATTGGATACTGAAAGAATGCATGGAAGAATTAATAGACAAAATATACAATATAATTAAATTTTCACTTAAAGAAGGAAAAGTGCCACAGGACTGGAAGAAGGTAAACATTGCACCAGTTTATAAGGGAAGAAACAAGGAAGACCCATCAAATTACAGACCGGTCTCCCTGACAAGCACAGTAGCAAAAATTTGCGAAAATGTCGTCAAAAAGAGATGGGTTAAACATTTGGAAGAAAAAACTATACTGAATCCAAATCAATTTGGATTCAGACAAGGAAGATAATTTACAACAAACTTGATCTGTTTCTACTCAAGATTAATATACATAATACAAGAGAGAGATGGTTGGGCAGACTGTGCCTTTCTGGACCTACAAAAGGCATTTGATAAGGTACCACACAATAAACTAATAAGGAAGATAGAATCAATAGGTGGCATCGGAGGAAAATTATTGGAATTGATGAAAGACTTCCTGACTGGGAGGAAAATGAGGGTAGTAATTAGAGACAAATTCTCAAATTGGGAAGAAATGATAAGTGGTATCTCGTAGGGATCAGTACTGGGCCCGATCATGTTTGGTATATACATAAATGACATAGATGAAGGAGTAGAATGTTATATGAATTTCTTTTCAGACGACGAAAAAATACTCAAGAAAGTAAAAAACGGTGGAGGATTGCAACTCGTTACAACAAGACTGGACAAGATCTGGAAATGGATTCAAAAGTGGGAAGTGAAATTCAATATCGAGAGATTATAAAATTCCTGAAGAAGAGGTCAAAAAAGTAAACTCTGAAAAAGACCTTGGAGTGATGATCAGCAAAGACATGACACCGGATAAGGATATTAATAAAATGGACCTATGATTTATTGAGGGCAATAAAAGTGGCATTTGCTTATTTGGAAGAGGAAATGATAAAAAAAAAAAAAAAAAAAAAATTAACTACACTACTAAGACCAAAACTCGAGTACGCAGCAACACTATGGACACCCAATACCAAAAAGAATATAAAGAAGTAAGAACAAATACAAAGAGCAACAACAAAACTGGTGCCAACTCTTTCCAAAATGAAATATGAACAAAGACTGTCTAAATTAGAATTACCAACTCTGGAACAAAGAAGGGAAAGAGGAGACTTACTATCTATAGAATTATGAAGGGATTGGAAATCTTAGATAAGAATGACTTATTGAAATGGGACAATGGAAAAACAAGAGGACACGAAAAGAAAAAAATACAGAAGAGATCTGAAAAAATAGCTTCCCACACAGAGTGTTAGATACTTGGAACAAATTAGACAAAGAAACAGTGTGTGCATAGCTCCCTTCCCTTATAATACAACTAGGTAAATACACACGCACACACACACACACACAATCCCAAGCGCACGCACACAATCACACACGCACAATCCCAAGCGCACGCACACAATCACACACGCGCAATCCCAAGCGCACGCACACAATCACACACGCGCAATCCCAAGCGCGCGCGCACAGTCACACACACGCACGCACGCACGCACACATGCGCACATTCACACACACATGCGCACAATCACACACACACAGCTGCACGTTTGATAGATGTCGTGCCGTGCCGTGATGCAACCTCCTCTCCCTCCCTCCCTCCCTCCCTCCCTCCCTTAGGGCATTGCATATATGTATCGACAGTGAATTCTTTCTCAATCAGTCCTTTTAACTTTCTGTATCATTGCACTAAATCGAACTTAACCTAGCCTAACCTAACCTAACTCAACATAGCCTAGCCAAATCTAACCTAGCCCATACCACATACCCCTTCTCTTCTTCCTCTTCCTGCTCCTCTTCTTCCTCCTGCTCCTCTTCCTCCTGCTCCTCCTCTTCTTCCTCCTGCTCCTCCTCTTCTTCCTCCTGCTCCTCCTCTTCTTCCTCCTGCTCCTCCTCTTCTTCCTCCTGCTCCTCCTCTTCTTCCTCCTGCTCCTCCTCTTCTTCCTCCTGCTCCTCCTCTTCTTCCTCCTGCTCCTCCTCTTCTTCCTCCTCCTGTCCCTCCTCTTCTTCCTCCTCCTGTCCCTCCTCTTCTTCCTCCTCCTGTCCCTCCTCTTCTTCCTCCTCCTGTCCCTCCTCTTCTTCCTCCTCCTGTCCCTCCTCTTCTTCCTCCTCCTGCTCCTCCTCTTCTTCCTCCTGCTCCTCCCCTTCCTCTTCTATCTTCTCTCCATTCGCTTCTTTGTCCTCCTGAGCTGAGCCTACCTTGGCCCCTCCTCCCCCTTCCTCCTCCTCCCCTTCATCCTCCTCCCCTTCCTCCTCCTACTCTTCTCCCCATTTTTCCTCTTCCTCCTCCTCTTCCTCATCCTTTTCTTCCCTTTTCCACTTCCTCCGCCCCTTCCTTTTCTTCCTCTTCCTCTTCTTCCTCCTCTTTCTCCTATTCCTGCTCCTCTTGTTCTTCCTCTTCCTCCTCCTTCACTTCCTCCCCTCTTCCTCTTCCTCTTCCTCTCTTCCTCTTTTTCCTCTTGTCCTCTCTCTTCCTCTCCTCCTCAACCTCCCCTGACCTTGCCCCCTTCCCCTCCCCCTCCCCTTTCGCAGCAGGAGTTTTTTTTTCTGCTGCTGCGTTCCGCCGCGTCCTTCGCGGGCCGACCCACCGACCGACCGCGACCGCCACCTCCTGCTCCTCCTCCTCCCACCCCAACCGTCCTCACCCCAGGAGTACACTGAACTTGCCCCCAAGCGTTGATCGAATATGTCTCTCTCTCTCTCTCTCTCTCTCTCTCTCTCTCTCTCTCTCTCTCTCTCTCTCTATCTCTCTCTGCATGCATGCCTGCCTGCGTGCGTCCATCTATCAATCTCTTACCTTTATCGGTCTATAGCTATAATAATTTCCCTTTCCTTCTCTCTACCCCGGTCTAGTAGTTTATATTTTCCCTCATCCTCTTCCCCTTCTCTCTCATGTATATGTATATATATATATATATATATATATATATATATATATATATATACACATATGTACACATAAACACACACACACATACACACACACACACACACACACACATATATAGATATATATATATTTATATATATACATATATATATATATATTTATATATATATATATATATATATGTATATAATATATATATATATAATATATATATGTATATAATATATATATGTATAATATATATGTGTATATATATATATATATATATATATATATATATATATATATATATATATATATATATATATATATATATATATATATATATATATAGGTTTGCGAGTCAGCTACCCACTCGGCCCATGCAGATGGTTTGTTTGGGACTGTTCACACGTGAAGGCGGTTGTGTCCAAGTCACCTCAGGTTGGAGATGAACATCAGTCGGGGCCCCATTGCTCCATTAGAGTGGATGCCCCGACCTAACCTCTGCGCCGCGGCCAGGATTCGAACGGACGCCGACTTCACCCCGCGGTTACCAGACGCGCGCTCTACCAACCGAGCCACGGCGGCGAGCCACTTGGCTCCTCCCACATTGTGACGTCACGACGTTGGCCCCGCCCACCATCTGGGAATAACTGTCAACAACACGATGGATAAGAAAGTTTAAATATTTAGTTTACCCGTTTGTGGCTTAAACGTGGTCATTGCCTAAGGTAGTTTCGTGGCATAGTGTTAAGGACAAATTAACCAAGCCCATGTGTTTTTCGTTGTAATATATATGTATGTATATATATATATATATATATATATGTAATATATATATATTATATACATACATATACCAAGGCTTTTTCCCCCTTACAAGGGAGGTAGCCAAAAAGGAAAAGGCATAAAATCATTCCCAACCATTCCATCCCTGAATACACTCTACACACCTCCACTCTCCCTCTTATCTTAGCACCTCCTGGATGACGGGTCATCCCTGCACATTGTCCACTGCCCTGGGTCAGAGGCAGTGTCGCAAGACACAGCACATCCACAGCAAGGCCGCTTCATTAAATCGGCGACCCCCCCTCTCCGTCCTCCCATGCATAAAAGGAGAAGACGGGGAGAAATCCCTTCGGGCTGCGTCAAATTTTGCTCACACATACTACCTCATCCCCCATCCCCCCGCCCATTCCACCTCATGTATCACAACATCATCCATATACAACCATTCTCCATTCACCCCTGTCTTCTGTCCTCTCCCGTCCTTCCTCAACAAACATTCCCCTCTTCCCCAAAGCCCCCTTCACCCCATCCATCCACCTCATCCTAGGACGTCCCCTCATGTTCACTCCCTCCACATCTGCCTGCCATACCTCTTTTACTAGTCTTTCCTCTCTCATTCTTTCCATGTGTCCAAACCATCCTAATACTCTTTCATCAACCCTATCTCCCAACTCCCTTTCCACCCCTGTTCTCCTCCCCACCTCCTAATTTCTCACTCTATCTAGCCTAGTAACCCCCATCATACTTCTCAGACACCTCATCTCAAACACATTCAAACTCCTTCTCTCTTCCTCTCTTATGTTCCATGTTTCTGCCCCATACAGTGCTGTTGGCACAATCACTCCTTCATACAGTCTCCTCTTAGCATCCATTCCCAAATGTCTATTCCTCATTACACTTTTTAATCCACCAAGGCATTTACTCGCTTCTCTCAATCTACATTCTACCTCCACCTTCACTCCACCTTTTCCTGCCACATTTTCACATATTGTATATATATGCGAATAAATCATAAAAACACGTGATTAACAAAATGTGTAATAAAACCACTTGGAAAATAAAATGAAAGGTGACCGAACGTTTTCGTCTATTTAAGGTAGACGAAAACGTTCGGTCACCTTTCATTTTATTTTCCAAGTGGTTTTATTACACACACACACACACACACACACACACACACACACACACACACACACACACACACACACACACACACATATATATATATATATATATATATATATATATATATATATATATTTCCTTTTTTCTTCATAATTCAAACTAGGAAATAGTGAAAGGCTTCAGAATGTTGAATGTAAAATGAATCAACATTCTGAAGCCTTTCACTATTTCCTACAGAGTTTGAATGATGAAGAAAAAAGAAAATACAGAGCTAGAGAATTTTTTTCTTAAAACCACACACACACGCACGCGCACACACACACACACACACACACACACACACACACATATATATATATATATATATATATATATATATATATATACACACATACATATATATGTGTTTTCTCGAAATAAAATATTGTGTTATGAGATTCCCCCAAACACACACAAACCCCCAAATTCTTTGCCCACTA
Organism: Oratosquilla oratoria; assembly: GCF_046742065.1. Classification (NCBI taxonomy): domain Eukaryota; kingdom Metazoa; phylum Arthropoda; class Malacostraca; order Stomatopoda; family Squillidae; genus Oratosquilla; species Oratosquilla oratoria. Next base: position 45,400,795 of record NC_134806.1, read on the forward strand.
GAACTGGGATACCGGCTTCCAGTGCTGTGATGCTTTGTGTATGTGTTTATGTATTCTCTCGCTGTGTATCTGTCTTTCTCCGTCTCCTCTCCCTTCCTCCTTCCCACTTTCCTTCTCCCTCTCTCTTTCTCTCCTCTCTGTCTCTCTCTCCCTCTCGTGACAAGTGTGTCGTCATGCACGTTCGCCTCTGTGTGTGTCATGCACGGATCCGCTTGAGTCATACAACAACGGCTTGGCCAGGACGTCTTTGTTTTAGCGGAAATCTTATCCGATTTGTTTGTTTATTTTTATTATTATTATTAGTAGTAGTAGTAGTAGTAGTGATAATATTATTACCGGGCCAGTGTAGTGGGCGAGATGCAGGGATGACCCGTCATCCAGGAGCCAAGATAAGAGGGTGGGAGGGGTGGATGGGAGTGGAGTATGTAGGGGATGGAATGGGTGGGAGTGGATTGTATGCCTCCTTGTAAGGGGGAAATAGCCACTGGTATATGTATGTTTGTATTAATATTATTGTTAGAGTTATTAATATTAGCCACTGTTCTCTTTGATGAGGCCGTGTGAGGTCACAAATATATATATAAAAAAATAATCTTCACAAATATTCATATTCAAACATATTTCCTCCGTCATAATTTATTTTTATTATTATTATTATTTAGTATCATGTAAGGTAATACGATTTAGTGGAGCTCCTCATATTGGCTGCAGTGATGGAGAAGCGTGCAGGAGTAATGTGGCAGAGGTTGGGGGATGTTTTTGGTAGTCGTTGACTACCGAATGGCTAATAAATGGATTGAGTGTAAATGTTGACCCGGGGCCAAATTTCAATGGTGTCCTACATTGTGTTACTCGACGTAACGCGTCGTTACGCCCGTAACCAGCACGGCGTAACGCCCCGTTACGTCCATGAGTCATGGCGTTACACTAGAATGGTAAATATGTAACGTGAGATGGTTCTACTACCGTTTTCGTTCATGTGGCCCACCCCGTTTTCTTTCACGTCATCTTAATCCCGTTTTCTTTCACGTCATCTTAATCCCGTTTTCTTTCATGTGACCTTTAATGTACCATTTTATTTCGTGTGACCTCTCCCACCCTCCCTTCCTCCCCCTTCCCTTCCCCTCCCCTACCTCTCTTCCTTCCTCCCCTTCCCTCCCCCTCTCCTTCCCCTTCTCCTCTCCCTTACCCTCCTTCCCTCCCCCTCTCCCTCCCCTTCTCCTCTCCCTTCCCCTCCTTCCCTCCGCCCTTCGCTCTCTCTCCTCTCCCGTCTCTCTCCTCTCCCCTCTCTCTCCCCTCTCCCCTCTCTCTCCCCTCTCCCCCTCCCTTCGCGCTCTCTGATAAATCGTCACAAGATTGGCGTGAAATACAACAATAATTACAAAGCATAAAGTTATACCTGAATGCTTCCGTTTTCTTTCTTAAGGAACCTGGACTTCGATCATAAAGAATGTGAGTTCTTTCTCCATCTCCACCTCTCCTCCCTCTCCCACCTCCCCCTAACCCCCATCCCCCATCCCTCTCTCTCTCTCTCTCTGACTCCCCCCCTCTCCCCCCTTCCCCTTCCTTCTCCCCGTTCCTCTCCCCGTCCCTCTCCCCGTCCCTCTCCCCCTTACGTCTCTCCCTCATTTCTCCCTTCCCTCTCTCCCTTCCCTCTCTCCCTTCCCTCTCTCCCGTCCCTCGGAGTGAAAGTAAAATGACGAGGAAAAGAGAAAAGGAGAGCGGGATACGAGAAAGGTAGAGGGAAAGAGAGTGGGCGAGAGAGAAAGAGAGCAAGAGCAAGTTGGGGTAAGGGGATGCGTGTTGGTGATGAAAGAAAAGGAAGACACAAAAGTGTGAGGAGGAGGAGAAGAGGAGGTGGGTGGGTGGGGGGCAGGGTGGGGGGTCTTACAAGGTCAGCAGAACAGCCTCCTCCAGCCGTATTTGTAGTCTTGGAGGGTAGACATTTATACTTCCTCCAACCTCCGACTTATCGGCGGTATACCTACCGCCTACCTCCAGCACTTTTTCCGCCCTAAAACCATTATGGCAGTGGACAGGATGCAGGGATGACCCGTCATCCAGGAGGTACCGAGATGGGAAGGAGGGTGGAGGGGAGTAGAATGTATGGGAAATGGAATGGGTGGGAGTTGTTTCTATGCCTTTTTCTTTTTGGATAACCCCCGTGTAGGGGGAAAAAGCCTTTGGTAGTATGTAAAACCGCTATGGCTCATTATTATTATTATTATTATTATTATTATTATTATTATTTATTTGTTCGTTGTCGTTGTTTCGGGAAATGTTTGTTATGACCAAGAAGGACACAGAGAGAAGTTAAGGGGAAGGACAAATCCTGTTTTAAAATCACTTATAAGCAAGAAAATTGATCAACTATATGTTACATCTTCAGACTAAATGGAAGAGATACAGAGCTGTGTTTAAATGTATCAGGTATACACAACTCTGTATCTCTGTCATTTAGTCTGAATATGTAATATACGAAAGTACTTACTGTCCACAAGTTTCTCTTCTCCTGTGGTTATTTTGCATATTTCGTATCACGGTGATGATGTGATTGCTTGTAATATATATATATATATATATATATATATATATATATATATATATATATATATATATTATATATAATGCCTGTGTGTATTCCTTTGGGCAATTAACATTTCTCCTGAACGGGATTAATCTACCCCCCCCCCCCTTCTGCACCCAAGGTAAGGGGGTTAAATAGGCGGGAGAGAGCGAGCCCGTGGGAATTCGGTTACCACGACCAGTTGAATGATTCTCTGTCTCTCTTTCTTTTGGATGGAGTTTCTTTCTATCTTTCTCATTTTCTTTGTGTGGGCGGGCGGGGGTGGTCTTCTTCTTTCTTTGGGAGTTTCCCTCCCTTCCTCCCTCCCTCCCTCCCTACCTCTCCTTCCCTCTCCTCCCCTCTCCTTCCCTCTCCTCCCCTCTCCTTCCCTCTCCTTCCCTCTCCTTCCCTCTCTCCCTCTCCCTCCCTCTCTGTCCTTCCCTCTCACTCTCCCTCTCTGTCCTTCCCTCTCACTCTCCCTCCTTCTTTCTTTCTCTCTCTTTCTCTCCCTTTATCTATCCTTCCCCCTCTCCCTCTACTCTCCCTCTATCCCTTTTCTTTCTCTCTCTTTCTCCCACTTCTTTTTCTCCATTTTCTTTCCCACCTTTTTTCTCTCACCCTCTCTCTCTCCCTCCCTCCCCTCCCCCTCTCCCTCTCCTTTTCTCTCCCTCCCCCTCTTCTTCTCTCTCCCTCCCCCTCTCCCTCTCTCTCTCCTTCTTCTCTCACCCCTTCTCCCTCTCTTTCCCTGTCTCCTTTCCCCTCTCCATCTTCTCTCTCCCTCTTCTTTCTTTCCCTCTTCTCTCTCCCTCACCCACTCCTTCTTCTCTCTCTCCTGTCCCCCCCCCCCTCTCTCTCTCTCTCTCTCTCTCTCTCTCTCTCTCTCTTGGGGAGGGGTATTAATACTTGTGGGTTGGAGGGTGAGTGGGGAGGCGGTGGGGGGGGATGACAGGCGATACCCAGGTAATACGAATATCGTGGGTAACAGTCTGACCAAAATTGAATTATTTCAGAGCAAGTCCCTTCTCTCCTCCACTGCTCCTAGTGGTGATGTAAATTTTTGTTTAACTATATATTTATTCATTAATTCATTTCTTGTCTTCTTTTTCTTCTTCCTCTTCGTCTTCCTCTTCTTGCTCTTATTCTTCTTTTTCTCTTTTCCTCATCTTTTTCTTCTTCATATTCTTCCTCTTTTTCTTCATTTTCGTCCTCATCATTTTCTTCTACGCATTTTTTATATCTTCTTTTCCTTCTTTTATTTCATCTTTCTCCTCCCGATTGTTCGGACATTGCAAGGATTACATTAAGTTAGGTTAGATTAGTTAACTTGGCCAATGTTAGCTCACTTTTAGTTTAAGTTAGGTTAGGTTAATTTTAAGTTGGATAAGTTTAATTTGGTTCAAGTCAATTGAATGGCTTGGTCTCCCTAGCTCATTCTCTCTCTCTCTCTCTCTCTCTCTCTCTCTCTCTCTCTCTCTATATATATATATATATATATATATATATATATATATATATATATATATATATATATATTCTCTCCCTCCTCCCTCTCTCACTTTGTTATTGATTTGTATTTGTATTTTATTTGTTTATTTCATTTATTTATTTGATTATTGATACAACGTATGCTAAGTTTGCTACAGGACCCGATAAGAAAGAATTCTTGGTTGGAATGCGCATGCGCTGGGGTGTAGGCGGGGGTGGAAGGAGGGGCGGGGGGGACGGGGAGGAGCATGGGGAGAGACACTGAGAGGGGGTAGTCTCGTGGAGGTACTGGTCGTAGTTGGTGGTAGTTCCCGGTCCTGAACGCGCGCGCGTCCCGTCTTACCAGTGATGTCTGAGCGGCAATATTATTATTGATAGTGATATTATTATTTATTTATCTATTATTGTTGTTACTTTCTCTCTGTTTGATTTAGTGTAGCGGACATTGAAATCTGGCCCATTGTGTGTGTGTGTGTTGTACATTATTATTATTTTATTTCATTTTGTAAGTCTGTACATGTGTTTGCATTGTTGTGGTACAGTGGGTCAGCTGCGACTGACCTGGTGAAACTGATTTGAACAGAAATTCATAAACAGTGGGAGTGTCCGTTGTGTTAAGTGATTTGGAGAAGTTTGCAGGAGTGATGTGGCAGTGGCTGCCACAGTCGTGCAGCTTATGGACTATGTTGGGGAATTTGAATGGCTGATGTATTGAACAAGAATACTTTTTTCATATAATGTTCAACAGAAGTTCATAAATCATAATGCAAGTGAACACTATCCATTCCCACGGCGAAAAGATAGTAAAGCATTTGCTAGAAATAATAATGTAAATAGATTTGTGAATAAGTATATTATTGGATAAATAAGTAGAGAAATATATATATATATATATATTTTTTTTTGCGACCACACAAAATTGATTTGAACATTTTGTATATAAAATGGCGTATTTTTTATCATTCATATGGGAATAATATTGACATATACAAATGAACAGTAATTATCTTCGTATGTACTGTATGTAGATATTTTGTGTATCACACACACACACACACACACACACACACACACACACACACACACACACACACGTACACTCCGAATTTCTATTG
>NC_134806.1:45410960-45415960 GCF_046742065.1 Oratosquilla oratoria
TTTGCAAAGTCTAGATATTCTAAATCTATATTGTTCCTTTTCTAATAATTCGAGATGACTGTGTTGTAGAATTCGAGTAAGTTAGTCAGTCAAGAACGTTTCCGTCTGAATCCATGCTTGCTATCATTTATCAAACAGTTACTTTCTAAATGATGTTCGATATCGTCTCTAATGATAGTTTCTCTCTCCCGTCTCCCTCTCTCCCGTCTCTCTCTCTCTTTCTCTCTCTCCATCTGTTTCGCTTCTTCTCTCTCATTTACCCTCTTCTCTCTTTATCTCTCACTCTCCTTGTCTCTATCCCTGTCCCATCTCTCTCCCTCCCTCACTCACTCACTTTCTCTCTCTTCATTCTTCTTCTCTCTTTCATTCTCCCCCCTTCCTCTAGTTCCTTTTTGGTACTCGCCATGTTTCTTGTTTATTTATTTATATTTTTTATTTACTTCTTTATATATTTTTATTATCTTTTCTAAATAATCCGTATTTATCACACAAGCAATCTTATCTATTGGCATTTTTTTTTCTCAAATTATTGCATTCATTCATGTTCTGTATGCATGGACTCTGCGGTCAAAGCCATATGGAAGGAATTTTGTCCTTAACCTAACCAAGACTAACCTAACTTAGACGACTAACCCAGTACCCAGCAAGGGCTACACTAATTTGAGCGAGAGAGATGAATTGCGGGTATTTGGGTAACGTGGCAACCTTGAAACACGCAAGATCTCCTATGGAGAAAAAAATAGATAAGTATATAAAGAAACAGAGTTGGTAAAAAAAAGATTAATATTAGATAAAAATAGGTAAATGAAAGTTGAATAGGTAGATAAAAAATGGATAGATAAAGTAAGTAAATAAAGTAGACAAATAGGTGACTAAAGATTAAATAGGCAAAGAGAATAGATGAATAGATTGATAAATAATAGATAAAAATAGGTAAATGAAATAGATGGGTAAATGATGAATAAAGAAAACTAGGCAAATGAATGGATAGATAAAGATGGAATGAAAGATTAAAGGGACGTCTCCAATTGTGGCGCCGACGTCGCCAAGTTCGACCACAGGAGGAGGAGGAGGAGGTGTAGCGCGCAGCAAACGCTCAAAGAATGATTGTACTTGAAGCAGCTAATACTCGACGCCGCCCTCAACCCCGAGGAGGAGCTTGGAGGGCTTCCGTGTACTACTCCCCTCTCCCCCCTCCCCCCCTCTCTCTCTCTCTATCTATCTATCTCTATCTTTGTCTCTATCCCCCTCTCCCTTTCCTTCTTCCCCTTCACTACTTCCCTTACGCTTCCCTCACTCTTCCCTCTCCATTTCCCTCTCCCTCCCTTCCCTCCTTACCCTCCTCTCTCTCTCTCTCTCTCTCTCTCTCTCTCTCTCTCTCTCTCTCTCTCTCCTTCTTCTCCCTCCTTACCCTCCCCTCCCCCTCTTTCTTCACCCTCTCTCACTCCCCTTCCCTCCTCCTCCCCCCACTCTCTTTCACAGAGAGTAGGCATTATCCGTTGCGATCGGTTTCCTGCAACTGGTTTCGTCAGTGTTGGAGCTGCGTGCAGCAGCAGCAGGTGGTGGCGTTGGCGCGCCTTAGGGGAGTCGCCCTTCCTTCCTTCCTTCCTTCCTTCCTTCCTTCCTTCCTTCGTCGTTGAATTAGCTCTATCGCCTAAGGTTTTTCGGCGAATAAATTAGCTCTTTTTTCTCTCTTTTTTAGTTCAGTTTTTTCTTAATAAATGAGAACTGTTTGGCTGAATGGATTTGCTCTTATTCGCTGAATAGATTAATTCTTGTTCGCTGAATAAAACAGCTCTTTTTCCCTGAATAGATTAATTATTTTTCGCTGAATAAAACCGCCCTTTTTCGCTGAATAGATTTGCGTTTTTTTTTTTTTTTATATAGAATTGTCATGTTTCTGTGATGTAAGTGTTCTTTCAAGAGCTTAACCGTACGAGAAGTTTCTAGATATCCTAAATTCGTATGAACGTCTAAACAAAGATTAATGATAAACTTACGATTAGCCCCGTCATGTTTTAGTCTTGTTTGATTTTTTATTAATTTATTTTCGTTTTTTGTTTATTATTGTTTTATATTTTTATTATAATTTGTTTGTCTGCATCTAATATTTTGTATTGTTTTTTATTATATATTTTTTATTCTTTTGTTGTATTATTTTATATTTAATTTATTTTTATTTTATTGTTATTATTTTTTCTGCATCCACCTCGTCATCAACCAAATGGTCTCCTGCTGGCACACGTTGCTATGGAAACCAAAATACAACGTCCACTGATGGACCAATTGGTCCATAAACCGCCTTATGGGGCGCAGAATGGATCAGGTGGACCATTAGGTGGAAGTGAGTGGGTGTTTAGTGGTGGAGCGGTCTCTTCGGGGGATTAAGCAACAGCAGCACATAAGTCTGGTATACGTGACAAAAGGCGGCGGACTGAAAAATCCGTTGGTTTGTGTTTTAAGTATTTCTTTGTGCTAGCTCACTGATTCTTAACCTTTCTCTCAATATATATATATATATATATATATATATATATATATATATATATATGTATATATATAATATTATTATAATTACAAATTTGACACACGCGTCTTATATTCCTTCTGCCAGGACAGACCGATGTTTTTTTTTCAGATTCCTGACACTATATGGACATGTATAATATGTAACAGAAGAACATGGTCCCCCTAAAATCTGGTCCTCCTGGGCTCCCTTGTGCCCCCCAGGCTGAGAACCCATTCCTCTAGGCACGCCAAAACGAGCCTGGCAGACAGGCAGACAGACAGACAGTAGGTTCAGCTCGTGCATTATCGCATTGCCGTCCTGCACTTGTACGAGTTTGTAACAATCTTCGAGTAACCGTGGTGTGGGTAAGACAGCCGGTGCGTTTCAAGAAGTCCGTTTAGGGTGGCATGCGTCGTGCCAAATCAACCTTAGCACATGGTGCTCTCTCTCTCTCTCTCTCTCTCTCTCTCTCTCTCTCTCTCTCTCTCTCTCTCTCTCTCTCTCTCTCTCTCTCTCTCTCTCTCGCTCTCTCGCTCTCTCATTTTCCATCTATGTACCATTTATTTTTATCATGTGTATATAATAAACGAAGTTGTTGTATAGTACAACGAGTATCATCACTGTTTAGGATCATAACAACGATTACCTATACCCCATCACACCTCTATCACCTGTGACACCTCGACGTGGCAACAAAAGAAGGAAAAATCGCATGGTGCCACGTGTCCTAGAATTGATTGAAAGCGCTGTTGCCACGTCTCCTATAATTGATTCAATGCCTTGTTATAATTCCCCAAAAAGGATACTCATTGTACAATACACTGAATAAAAGAAAAGAGAAAGAGAGCCATGTACTAAGGTTGATTGGGCAGGATGGCTAGTGGTAAGTCGCGATGTATCCCACAGCCTGAACGGACTCCGTGGAGCGCACGGACCATAGGAAGGAGAGGATAATCTCCTGTAGAACATCTTATCATCTGATCTGAATGGTCACACTAAATCTTCACCCTGGAATTACAACAAATGTAATAACAAGGTCTGTCAACGGGACTCGAACCACAAGGCAAGGGCGTTACCGTTGTACCACACTTGGTCGTATAAAAGCAGAGCTCTGGAACTCGAACTGGCCTAAGCAGTGTAGCAAAGACGGTAGTGTCTGGCCACGCAAGCCAGACCCAAATTCAGACCCCAGTACGCCACGGAATCGGAGCCAGCCCCAGACATCACATTCTACCCTAAAGGTACGATTTTTCTCGGTGCGATTATCACTCCACGATGATCATTCATGGCTCAGTGATGATGGTCAAATGATTGCCCAGAGCAATGATTCTTTGTCTTTGAATGATGGAGCTGTTTTGTACTTCGAGCTGCTGCAAAGCACGAGGCTGATAAATATAATACTTTTAAACGAACGTACAAACAAACATGGCGTTGACCCAAATAGGGCGATGTCAGGAGGGAGTGAGGTAGGAGGATGCGCGTCACCCACTATAGGCCAATAATAATGATAATCGCACCGAACAAAACGTACCTGAAAAGGGGTTATCACGCTGGGCTATACTTCCTCCAACCTCCGATTCATCGGTGATACCGCCCACCTCCAACACATTTTCCGCCGTAAGATTACTATGGCTTTTTTTTTTTTTTTTTTTTGTTGTTGTTGTCAACAATTGACATAGAATGTCATTTGATATGTCGGAGGAAAATAATTTTCCTCCGACACATCAGGTCCCTTCCCCAAAGTTGCGAGCTGCACATCTCCCTCAACAGCAGGAGGAAAAATACCCCAGCGTGATACAATTCCTTCATCCACAAGATCCTTTGCATAATAATATCCTATTTCATGAACCCTCTTCAATAGGGAATGATATTGCTAATGTGCTAATGTATTAGCATTATGCAAATGTTAAATATGTTATTATGCTAATGGTAAAAAGATAGAGACTTGTAACGTGGCGGACATTCAAGTGCACTGAAAAAAGGACGAGTTGATGAAATTCAAAAGTAGAGGAAGTAGGTCAGGGTGGGAGAGGAAGAGGGAGAAGACGGGGAGAGGCAGAGGGAGGAGAAGAGGAGCGGGGGAAAGGGAGGAGAGGGGAGAGGAAAAGGGAAGAAGAAGAAGAGGGAGGAGAAGGGGAGAGAAAGGAGGAGAGGAGAGGAAGGAGGGGGAGAGAGAGAGGAAGAGGGGGAGACAGGAAGGAAGGGGGAGGGGAAGAGAGGAAGAGGGAGGAGAGAAGAGAGTGACATTGATGTCACACTGATTTGCATCTGTCGGTCTGGCGTGATATGATGTTCAAGGTTACTGGCTTGTTCACCCTCACCGCTGCTGTTCCTGCGTCGTTTCCGGTGCGCTAAATTGCGCATGCGCGTGGCCTGTGTCATGTCGTGCGTACATTTGCTAAAGAAAACGAGATAAACAAATTATTAATGAATAAGGAAACATCATTTAGAAAGTAACTGTTTGATAAATGATAGCCAGCATGGATTCAAA
>NC_134806.1:45423460-45448460 GCF_046742065.1 Oratosquilla oratoria
TCACTACTTGCGTCCCTCTTAAGGTCACTGACGTTTGTACTACCTGTTACTATTAATTTTTCTATTGCTGATATTATTACTAGTCGTGCAACGGCTCCTCTTACTACTACTACTATCTCTCTCGCAGCTTGTACTATGTATGTTACTATTACTGATAGTATTACTAATGGAACGGCGGCTCATCTACTACTACTACTGCTTTTATTTTCCTATTCCCGTTCCGCACAAGATGGGGAGAGAGAGAGAGCTTTTTACTTTGTCGTCTCTCCCTCCCCCCCTCATATCTCCCCTCTCCCACTTTCTCTCCCTTCTCCCCCTCTCTCCCCCTCCCCATCATATATCCTCTCTCCCACTTTTTCCTTTCCCTTTCTCTCCCCCTCCCCTCTCTCCCCCTCCCCTCTCTCCCCCTCTCTCCCCCCTCTCTCCCCCTCCCCTCTCCCCCCCTCCCCTCTCCCCCCCTCCCCTCTCCCCCTCCCCTCTCTCCCCCTCCCCTCTCTCCCCCTCCCGTCTCTCCCCCCTCCCCTCTCTCCCCCTCCCGTCTCTCCCCCCTCCCCTCACTCCCCCTCCCGTCTCTCCCACCTCCCGTCTCCTTCCCCCTCCCGTCTCCTTCCCCCTCCCGTCTCCTTCCCCCTCCCGTCTCCTTCCCCCTCCCGTCTCTCCCCCTCCCGTCTCTCCCCCTCCCCTCTCCCCCTCCCCTCTCCCCATCCCCTCTCTCTCCCCACTTCTCTCCCTCTTTCCTCTCTACCCTCCCCCCATCTCCCTCCTCCCCCTCATCTCTCCCTCGGAGTGATTGTCTGAAAGGTTCGCGCCCGTTTGGTACCGCTTTCAGGGAAGGGACCGCAAGTAACACAGACACGGATGAAAATCTATGAAGAGTGCGGGATTCGAACCCGAATGCGAGACCCGCACGCGATTTCAAGGTGACCAGTAAGGATGAGGTCATCTGAGGTCAAGGGAGATCACGTGACCTTGAACTGGAAGTGTGATGACGAGGTCATCTGAGGTCAAGGGAGATCACGTGACCTTGAACCGGAAGTGTGATGACGAGGTCATCTGAGGTCAAGGGAGATCACGTGACCTTGAACCGGAAATGTGAGCTTTGTGTGTGTGTACCTAATCGTAGTATACAGGAGAGGAGCAACGCTCGTCGGGTCCCGTTTACTATTATCTAATTTTCTAACATACCTAGACTCAAATTCATGTACGGTTCCAACTTAATCTATATCCTTGATTACCAATTACCATATTGAGATTTTAAATCGTGTATGGCTTCAGCACGGGCTGTACCACCTTCCAAGCTGTTTCACATATTTATTCATCTTTATGGAAAATGTATTTCTTCACATCCATCCTTTTGACATGTGCTCTCTCGTAATTTACTTCCATGCCCTCTTAAAGCCTTCCCATCATTAATCAGATCTATTCTGTCAATACAATCACACAGTGTGTATGTGCGTGTGTGTAATATATATATATATATATATATAATATATAATGTGTGTATTTACCTAGTTGTATTTTGTGTGTGTGTGTATACATATATTTCTTTTAGCTTAACTGTTGCTGTTGTGCCAATTTGGTTCTTGTCTAATGGCCTCGCTTAATAGTCCTTCGCCTAATTGTCTCGCTTCCTATTTTTCACATTTCCTTGTGAGGCTCTGTTGGATTTCAGTACGAACTTCCTGCAGAGCGAGCATCTTCAGAAGAGAGAGGAGTGGGGCGAGGACGAAGAAGAGGAAGAGAGCAAAGAGAGAGTACGGGGGTGGGGGTCGTGAGAGGTGATATGGTTTTTTTTTTTTTTTTTTTTTTTTTTTTTTTTTTGTTTTTTGTATTCTGGTTGCCGAGGGAGATTGGACGTGAGGACTGGAAAGCAGTGGGAAACGAAGCTCTGGTAACTTTGTTGTGTTTATTTATTTGTTTTTGTTGTTTCTGGCAAACCGTCGTAGTGAAAGAACTTTTTTTACGGAGTGGACTCGGAATGGCTGATTGATGGATTAGATAACGCAATCCCTTTCCTCTTCCCCACTTCACCTTTCCACCCTCCTTCTTCTTCCTTTCCCCTCCCCTTCCTCTCCCTTCTCCCCTCCTGCCTCCCCTTCCTCTCCCCTCCTCACCTGCCTCCCCTTCCTCTCCCCTCCTCACCTGCCTCCCCTTCCTCTCCCCTCCCTCCCCTCCCCCTTTCTCTCCCCTTCCCCTTTCTCTTCCCTTTCCCTTTCTCTTCCCTTTCCCTTTCTTTTCCCTCCTCCCCCTTCCTCTTCCCCCTCTCCTTTCCTCCTCGCTTCTCCCCTCCTCTTTCCCCTCCTCTCCCCCTCACACTCTTTCTCCTCTCTACTTCCTCCTCCCCTTTCCCCTTTCTCACGCCTCTCTTCCTCCCCTCTCTCCTGTTCCTCGCCCTCTCCCCTTCCTCTCCCTTCTCTCCTCTTCCCCCCCCACCTTCAGTCCAGTTGTTTTCGGCCTGAGGCCCAACATTCGCTCGCAGTACTTACACCTTCCCCCCCTCCCACCACCCCCTTCCCCTCGATGGCCCCGAGGAATGCAGGGGGGGGGGAGGTCCATGATCGTGGGAGGAGGAGGAGGAGGGTGAGCGAGAACGGGACTAGGATTGAGGGAAGCGGGAGGAGGAAGAGGAGGAGGAGGACGAAGAAGGGGAAGATGATGATCAGGAGGAAGTAGAGGAGGAGGAGGAGGAGGAGGAGAGTGAGCGAGAACGGGAGTAGGACAGAGGGTAGTGGGAGGAGGAGGAGGAAGAGGACGAAAAGGAACTGAAGTAAGAGTGAGGGAAGCGGGAGTTGGAGTAGTAGGAGGAGGAAGAAAAGGGCGAGGAGGAAGAGGACAGGGAGAGGAAGAGGAAGAAGTAGAAGAAGAGAAAGAAGGGAGAGCGAAAGCGGGAGTTGGATCGAGGGGGACGAAGAAGAAGAAGAAGAGGAGGAAGAAGAGGGTGAGCGAGAACGGGAGTAAGGAAGAGGGAAGCGGGAGGAGGAGAAGGAAGAAGAGGACGAGGAGGAGGAGTAAGAAGAGAAAGAAGAGGAGGAGGAGTAGAAAGAGAAAGATGAGGAGTAGGGTGAGCGAGATCGAGGGAAGCAGGAGGACGAGGAGGAGGAGGAGAGGGAAGAAGAGGACGGGGAGGAAGATGAGGGTGAGTGAGCACGGGAGTAGGGTAGAGGGAAGCGAGATGAGAAGGAAGAAGAAGAGAAGAAGGGTGAGCGAGAACAGATAGAGGGAAGCGAGAGGAGAAGGAGGAGGAAGAAGAGGAGGATGGTTTGCGAGAACGGGAGTTGGATGGAAGGAAGCGGGAGAAGGAGGATAAAGAAGAGGACGAGGAGGAGGAGGGTGAGCGAGAACGGGAGTAGGATAGAGGGAAGCGGGAGGAGGAGGAGGAGGTGTTGTCGGTTGTGAGCAACCACACCTGGTTCTGGGTCCCTCATTCGTGGAGTTGACTTCCCGAGGTGCGGATGTCCCCGCCAGTTTCTCTTTTCTAGTCTCTTTTTCGCCGCCGCGGCCTCCACCGTCCAGCCAGGTGGTCCCAAAGCCAAGTCAAAACATTTCCCCAGTGTGTGTTTATAATCGTCAATAGCATCAAATTGAGTGTGAAGTTTTAGTGGTTTCTAGTTCAGTGTTATGTTTAGTGTTTGAGTGGTGGGTTTTAGTGAGGTCGGTATTCCCTTGGGAGGAGGAGGAGGAAGAAGGAGGACGAGTAAGGAGGAGGAGGAGGAGGAGTTTGTGTGTGTGTGTGCGGGCCATGTTAACTTGGAGCAATGCCGAGCCGCGGTTTCTTCTCACTGCCCTTGCACCCACAGCACCACCACCACCACAACCACCACACAGGATCAAACACCACCCTCCAGAAGTCGCCCTCGAATCAACACCATGCTACTGACGGAGGTAGACCTCCTTACCTCCCCCTCCAGGAGCAACAAGCGAGGTTCTTCAAATCGCAGCCCCAGGTCCTGTACCCCCAGATGCCCCCACCACCGCCCCCGCCCCAGCAGAAGGCCAAGAACGGTTGGGGCTCGGCCTTCGGGCTGAACAGGGCTCCCAAGTCGTCGAGGAGGACCTCGACCTCTTCGAGGTCCACCTCGAACTCGTCGAGGACCACCTCCGGGTCTGTTCCCGTTACCTCCTTCTCGGGGCCGTCGTCCTTCCCTGGCACCCCGAGCAGGAACGGTGGAGGAGGAGGTGTCTTTTCGAGTGGCACTTCAACCATGGGGTCGTCCCGGGGCCAGACCCCATCTGGCCCTTCGAGTCTGCCCCACAACGACCCCCCATACCTGTCGCCCCCACTGCGCTACGGGTCCTACGACAGGAGGACGGGGCCGGCGTCCCTTCCGGGCCACTTCAGTCCTCCAGTGCTCCCCCACCGCCAGCAGCAGCAGCAGCAGACCCTCAACGACTTGGTGAGTTGGGCTTACTCCTTCCTCCTTCGCCAGCGCTTCCAGCCTTGGAGAGCCGACAGCGACGTCCTTGAGAGGTCAAGTCGTAGATGGGATAAAGTCGAGAGAGAGAGAGACGAGGAGAAAGAGAAAATGAAGTATGGATAGCAGATATCGTCTTCAAGGACAGAGCCGAAAATAAGAGAGAGAGGGAGAGGTACAAGTTATAAAGCAAATAATCCTCCTGTATATATTTCTCTGTGGAGAATTTGGGGGAAGATTTGAGAAAACATTTGAGTGTTTTCTCTTTCTTTCTCTTGTGTGTTGGTGGCGTCATCGGAAACGTGCTTTTCTCGCAATCCCTTAGTCGCCGGTTCGAATCCCGCACTCCTGTCCGATTCCCAGCTGTGACTGTGTGTTACCTGCTCCCCAACAGCACCACATAGTACTTAGGGCAAAGGTGACGGCTTCGGCCGCAACTACACAGTGGAAATAATTTTATGGATAGGGATGACAGGTGGTGAGGGACATGGAACTGTCTAGTTTAGGCCTTAGGGTCTCCTGCAGTCTTCTCTATGTTCTTTTGGTTGCTTTAAAAAAAGGTTAGATAACTATGGATAGGGATGACGGGTGGTAATGGACAGGGCACTGCCTAGTGTAGGCCTTATGGTCTCTCGCACTTCTTCTTCTTCTTCTTCTTCTTCTTCTTCTTCTTCTTCTTCTTCTTCTTCTTCTTCTTCTTCTTCTTCTTCTCATTCTTCAGATTATTATTCTTTTTCTCATTCTTCAGATTATTCTTCTTTTTCTCATTCTTCAGATTATTCTTCTTTTTCTCATTCTTCAGATTATTCTTCTTATTATTCATATTCTGATTGTGAATCTTCTTCTGAATCTACTTCTGGTAATTCTACTTCTGTGTCTTCTTATGCGTCTCCTTCATCTTATTTTTATTATTGTTATTACTACTACTACTACTACTACTACTACTACTACTAATGAACGTAAAATATTTTCTCCTTAGGTAATTTTTTTTTTTTTTTTTTTTTTTTTTTCTCCCATTTACTAGGGAGACAATTATATTTTGTTTTATGTTAATTTGTTTGGTTTTTGGGTCTATTTGATTTGAATTGCACCGCGGGTCAGCTCTTTGCCACACCCTGGCTGGTTGCACATGTTGTCCATTGGATTTTTTCGTTGTTTCATTTGTTTTCTTCATTGTTTTCTTCATTTTTATCATTATTCATTTGTATCTTGCATTTTGGATGTCGGCAAATTATTCTGTTCACACACGCACACCACACATACGCACACCACACACACATACCACACACACGCACACCACACACATGCACACCACACACATGCACACCACACACATGCACACCACACACATGCACACCACACACATGCACACCACACACATGCACACCACACACATGCACACCACACACATGCACACCACACACATGCACACCACACACACGCACACCACACACACGCACACCACACACACGCACACCACACACACGCACACCACACACACGCACACCACACACACGCACACCACACACACGCACACCACACACACGCACACCACACACACGCACACCACACACACGCACACCACACACACACCACACACACCGACACTACACACACACCCCACCCACACACACACCACACACACACACACACACACACCCACACACACACACACACACACACACACACACACCACCCACACACACACCACACACACAGACACCACACACACAGACACCACACACACGCACACCACACACACACGCACACCACACACACACGCACACCACACACACACAGACACCACACACACACACACACAGACACCACACACACACACACACAGAGACACCACACACAGACACCACACACGCACACACACACACACACACACACACACACACACACACACACACACACACACACACACACACACACACACACACACACACACACATATGTGCCTCCTTTCATATATACTGCTAAACCTCTCGGACACACATATGCACACACACGCACGCACGCACGCACGCACTCACAGGAAAGGCCTTTCCCCCTTATAAGGGGGTGTGGCCGAGCACACACCCACAGCATAAACATGAAGAAATTATTACATTTTAGTATTTGCAACTTTAACGTTGTAGATCACTCGTAAAACTATTAGTCAAAATAAAATAAGTAAGTATGAGTCTAAAATGTGTATGTATAATATATATATATATATATGTGTGTGTGTGTGTGTGTGTGTGTGTATTTGTGATGGGATGATACCAAAAATATTTTACAATTCGGATACGAGTATCGATACTGCTCTAAGCTTCCGACTCCGTTACTAGTCCGATTCCGATACTTGCAATGATTATAATTCATGTGGTTATTTTCAGGTCCTGCACAGTTGGTTTGGGGAACAAAGACTATATGAACAAAATACATTTAATCATTATCCGATCCTAAAATTCAGAGTATTATCGGGACTCGTATCGGAATCGTTGGAAGTTTTGGTATCTTCCTATCACGTGTGTATATATATTTCAGTTTACTCATGAAAATGTCTTCATTGAGACGAAACGTTGAGCTCAAATTATGGAAAGAAATGGAAGAATACAGTGATCTAGCTTCAATTCACCCGGTTAATGGCAAAACTCTAATCACGAAAATACGAAAATACGAGGAAAAAGCTGAATAACTACAACAATGCTGTCGTTTTTAACTCCACATGTGTGTGTGTGTGTGTGTTTGTGTATATATATGTATGTATATATATATATATATGTATATATATATATATATGTGTGTGTGTATATGTGCGTGTGTGTGTGCGCGCGCGCGTGTGCAAATTGTCCATCTGGTGGCATACACTCGCGCGTTGAGAAATACGTAAGAGCTTTGTAGTTGCCAAATGGCGCCAGGTATTGCATTGCATCAGTTTCTTACGTCCACAGCTGTGCACATCATTATCATGTGTGTCTGTTTGACGACAACCTATGTCGCACCACCCCTGCAAACTTCTCTATCGTGTGAGGCGTGGAAGTGGTTGAGGGAAGTTGTCAAGCGGTGGACTGCGGATGGATCATAGGGGTCTTTCTCTCTCTCTCTCTCTTTTCTCTCTCTCTCTCACACACACACACACACACACACACACACACACACACACACACACACACACACACACAATTGTTAAATAACGCAAGTCATTATGTAATTGTTTTTATCTTAGTTATTATTTTATTTTATTTTTATTTGTTTTATTTTATTTTTGGGGGGTTCTGTCTTCTTGGTCAACTTCCTTTGGATGGGGGAGGGGGGCTGAAGTAAAAACACAGCATTATCGAATGTTGAAATATATTAGAAAAAAAAGTCCATGAGAACAACATTTTACCTGTAACCACACACACACACACACACACACACACACACACACACACACACACACACACACACACACACACACACATGTATATATATATATATATAATATATATATATATACATATTACATATATATGTATATATACACACACACACACACACACGTATACACACACATGGACAAAACTCCCACTGGAGGCACCCACACCCCGGCCTCCTCCTCCTCCTCCTCCTCCTCCTCCTTCTCCTTCTCCTCCTCCTCCTCCTTTTCCTCTTCCTCTTCCTCCTCCTCCTCTTCCTCCTCCTCCTCCTCGAGTTCATGGCTTCCTAACCCATGGCACCTCTTTGGTAACTTTATCACTTTGTGCTTATTTATTTGTTTGCTTATTTATATTTTCTTTATTGTCTCTGGTTGTAAGTTTCAAAAATCACTTCACGAAGTCTGGTAAGACCTGTGTGTGTGTGTGTGTGTGTGTGTGTGTGTGTGTGTGTGTGTGTGTGTGTGTGTGTGTGTGTGTTTTCACCTAATTGTTATGTACCGAATAGGAGCAACTCTCCAATTTATCATCCGTAGCCTCTTATTGTACAGTTCCGACTTAGTCTGTATCTTTGATTTCTAATTATCATATTTAGATTTGAACTCGCGTATTGTTTGAACTTGGGCTATATCACCTAAACAATTCCAAGTATTTATGAATCTATAGAAAATGTATTTCACATCCTTTACACATCTTTGTGTTCATGACCTCTTAAAGCACTAAAGCGTGTTCGTGTATGGTGTCACCCCCTTCCTCCCTTCCTTCAACGTTGGTAATCCCATGGTTTTAAGTCTACCTTGATGATCGATCCTCGTACGGCAATGGCTCCTTTCTCTGTCTCTACCTTTGTAAAGGTGTCGAGAGGGCTGCTGTGGCTACAGGCTAGTAATGGGTCGATACTTTTTTTTTTTTTAGCGATTCCGATACTGTTCTAAACTTCCGATTCCGATAAATGGTTAGTAAATGCCATTTTATAAAGTATTTGTTTCTCAAAACAACTGCTCGGCCTGAGAAGAACCATGAATTAATTACGGATATCGGAATCGGAAGTTTAGAGAAGTATCGGTACCTGTATCGGAATCGGATTTTTGGAGCATTATCGGAATCTGAACTTAATAGCAGTATCGGGACTCGTATCGAAATCAGAACTTTACATCAGGTATCGGAATCGGCGGAACTTTACCGCAGTGTCGGGACTCATAGTATCGGAATCGGAACTTTACCGCAGTATCGGGACTCGTATCGGAATCGGAACTTTACCGCTGTATCCGGACTCGTCTGTACAGACACACCGAATTCGTACATTGTCCCAAGACCTTCCTGTAGGAGTAGGAATCCACGAACACGCCCCCCCTAACTCGCCCCCACCTCCTAGTTTAGGGGCGTCGACGATCAGGAGGGGGAAATTAAGATGAATTTGCCTTAGTTTTTGCCTTAAATTCACACACGCACACACACACACACACACACACACACACACACACACACACACACACACACACACAGCGTCCCCACTTCTTCTGACGAAGGACCTGTCGGGTTCGAACCTGGATAAAAGTTGAAGAACCTGGAGCAGCGGGTTGAGGGCGCGCACCTAGCAACCAACCCACATGGGAGCTTGTAAGGGGCGTTGTTTGCGGACCTGATCAGATTCTCAGGGACAATAGATTTCCCATGGAACTGGTCCCTGTGGCCCCTGATATTTTTCCGTTTGTGTGTGTGTGTGTGTGTGCGTGCGTGCGTTCTTTCTCCATGGGCTTTATTCACGTGCTGCATACACACACGCGCGCGCGCGCGCGTCAAACTTGCTTAAGGTGGGATAATAACAACTGCTAGTGCTGAAGTGTTTTCTTTTTTTCTTTTTTCTTTTTTCTCCGTCACGCGGCTGCTGCTGCTGCTGCCGCTGCTGTGGTTCCTCAAGACTGGAGATCAGAACGGGAGTTTGCTCTTTCTCTCTCTCTCTATCTATCTGTCTCTCTTCACGCACGCACATGTACAAGATCTGAGCTCTCATCCCGGAGGGTAATACCTGTCGATCACGATCCCAACACGTGATTCAAGACCATGGTGAATCACACACAATGAGAATTGAAGAGTGACAGGGCCCCTCGAGTGTTATTCCTTTCATGTGCACAGAAAATAAGTATACACACGTACACCCATGTACACACTCAAGCACATGTACGCACACGTACACAAAGGTACACATACGTACACAAAGGTACAGACACGTACACAAAGGTACACATACGTGCACAAAGGTACAGGGACGTACACAGGGGCACACATACGTACACACATGTGCTTGTATACACAAACATACTTGTGTACATGTGTTACACACACGTACACATATGTACACACACGTATACAAACGTTCACACGTACACACGTGTGCACACACGCACACAAAAGTACACACATTCACCGCAGCTGTCGTTAGTCATGCTTGAGTCATCTGTGTGTACATCGACTCCACTTGTAGGTACCACAGTGGTCGGTGGAGCGTTCCTCGTCCATGATGGAGAGAGACAGAGTTCGATGCTTCCTCTGGGATGGGAATTTTTTTATATTGTTATCATTATTATTATTATTATTATTATTATTATTATTATTGTTGTTGAAGATAATAATGATAATGTTGTTGTTAATCTTGTATATATTTTCGATACTGTCTTGTAATTGGTTTGTTTGTTATTGTTATTATTATTATTATTATTGGTAGTGATAGCAATATTACTGTTACTATTTTGTCTTTATTATGAGCATATTTTCATTTGTGCAATTCTTTATTCATTTGTTTGTTTATTTGTCTACCCTATTTTGTATTTGTTTACTTATTTTTGCTGCCTCCGTACCACTGTTTTAAAGTTTCAGTTCAACATGTCCTAACTGTAACATTTTTGTATTAGAGAGAAAGAGAGAGAGAGAAGGAAATAGGGCAAGAACTGGTTTACCCACAGTGATTAACGAATGGAATAGACTTTTTAAAAGATAGATAAATTCATGGATGGGGATGGCAGGTGGTAGAAGACATGGAACTTCCTAGGTATTTCTCTGTCTCTCTCTCTCTCTCTCTCTCTCTCTCTCTCTCTCTCTCTCTCTCTCTCTCTCTCTTTGTCTGTCTTTATGAATAGGAATGACTGTTGGTAAGGGACATGGATTTGCCTAGTGTAAGCCTTACGGTTTCATGCAGTCTCCTACATTCTAATGTTCTTATGAGAGACAGAGAGAGAGAGAGTAAGAAAGATAGAGAGAAAGAAAGAGAAAGGAAGCGGGGAGGGGGGAGCAACACACCTGCGTAGTCGTCGTGCTACTCCTGCAAACTTAATGTCCCTTCTTCCTGATAGGGCAGGATCAAGTTTGTCTGTAGGTCGTTTTATTAGCCTCCAAACTCCTATTCTTCCTCCTCCTCCTCCTCCTCCTCCTCCTTCACCTCTCCCTTCTCCTCCTTCACCTCTCCCTTCTCCTCCTTCACCTCTCCCTTCTCCACCTCTCCCTCCTCCACCTCTCCCTCCTCCTCTGCCTCTCCCTCCTCCTCTGCCTCTCCCTCCTCTGCCTCTCCCTCCTCCTCTGCCTCTCCCTCCTCCTCTGCCTCTCCCTCCTCCTCCTCCTCTGCCTCTCTCTCCTTCACCGCCTCTCTCTCTCCTCCCCCTCTCCTTCCTCCTCTGCCTCTCCCTCCTCCGCCTCTTCCACTTCCTCCTCCTCCTCCTCCTCCTCCTTCCACTTCCTCCTCCTCTTCCACTTCCTTCTCTCTTCCTCTCCCTCCTCTCCTCCTCCCCCTCCTCCTCCTTTTCCTCCTCTTCTACTCCCTCCTCTCCTCCTCCTTTTCCTCCTCTTCTACTCCCTCCTCTCCTTCCTCCTCCTTTTCCTCCTCTTCCACTTCCTCCTCTCCTTTTCCTCCTCCTCTTCCACTCCCTCCTCTCCTTCCTCCTCTTCCACTCCCTCCTCTCCTTCCTCCTCTTCCACTCCCTCCTCTCCTTCCTCCTCTTTCACTCCCTCCTCTCCTTCCTCCTCCTTTTCCTCCTCTCCCACTCCCTCCTCTCCCTCCTGTTCCTCCCCGTCCTTTTGTTCCTATTCCTCCTTTTTCTCCTCTTTCTCCTCATCTTCCTCCTCCTTTTCCTCCCCTCCTTTTCCTCCTCCTCCACCTTTTCCTCCCCTCCTCTCCCCTTCCTCCTCCTCCTCTCCCCTTCCTCCTCCTCCTCTCCCCTTCCTCCTCCTCCTCCTCTCCCCTCCCTTCTCCTCCTCCTCCTCTCCCCTCCCTTCTCCTCCTCCTCCTCCTCTCCCCTCCCTTCTCCTCCTCCTCCTCTCCCCCTCCTCCTCCTCTCCCCCTCCTCCTCCTCTCCCCCTCCTCCTCCTCTCCCCCTCCTCCTCCTCTCCCCCTCCTCCTCCTCTCCCCCTCCTCCTCCTCTCCCCCTCCTCCTCCTCTCGCCTTCCTCCTCTTCCCTTCCTCCCCTCCTCTACCTCTTCCCTTCCTCCCCTTCCTCCTCCTCCTCTTCCCTTCCTCCCCTTCCTCCTCCTCCCCCTCCCTTTCTCCCCTTCCTCCTCCTCCCTTTCTCCCCTTCCTCCTCCTCCCTTTCTCCCCTTCCTCCTCCTCCCTTTCTCCCCTTCCTCCTCCTCCCTTTCTCCCCTTCCTCCTCCTCCCTTTCTCCCCTTCCTCCCCTCCTCTTCCTCCCCTCCTCTTCCTCCCCTCCCCTCCCCCTCCTCCTCTTCCTCCCCTCCTCCTCTTCCTCCCCTCCTCTTCCTCCCCTCCTCTTCCTCCCCTCCTCTTCCTCCCCTCCTCTTCTTTCCCTCCTCTTCTTTCCCTCCTCATCATTCTCTTCCTCATTCTCATCCTACTCCTCTTCCACATCCTACTCCTCTTCCACCTTTTCTCCTCCTCTTCCTCCTCCTCCCCTTCCTCATTTTTCTCCTCCTTCCACTTCATCCTTCTCGTTCTCCTCAGCCCCATGTCTTGGGCATTTCCATTGCCATCGTCATCATCATCGTTCTCCTCTTATTTGTTCTTCTTTATTTTTATATTAATAATAATTATTATTGTTGTTGTTGTTGTTGTTGTTTACCTGTCCTCACGAAGTAGGGTCATGCTCATCCTTGAGCTCTTCGACACGTCGTCTTTGTTAAGAAGAACCAGCTCGGCCTCGGTGACTCACCCGGCCAGCGATTTGGCGACAGCTGGCGTCGGCGTCGGCGCCAGCTGGCCTCAGACCCATTTCCGGCACCGCTCTGGCCCCCCTTTTTCTCCTTTTCTCCTTTTCTTTCCTTTACTCCTTCGCCAGGAGAAGGTTCCTCTACTCCGTCCTCTTCCTCCTCCTCCTCCTCCTCCTCCTCCTCCTCCTCTTCCTCCTCCTCCTCCGTCAGTGCCTCCTGCAGGTGTCGCGGAGCATGCCATGGAGGTCGGCTCGCCCCTCTTTATTTATTTATTTTTTTTCTGTGTACTTGTTTATTGTTTTATGTTCTTCGTCAGTTCGATCCTTTCTTCTTCGCCTTCTTCTTCGTCTTCGTCTTTTCCTTCTTGTTCATCTCTTCACAGACTCTTTGGTTTCGATCACTTTATTATTATTTTATTTATATTATTATTATTATCATTATTATTATTGTTATTATTATTATTATTATTATTATTATTATTATTATTGTCGAGTTTTCGACCACTTTTTGTGTTTATTATCAAGTGCTCCAGTGCCAATAATATTATAAAATGCTCTCTTTTAATTATTTTTATTATTTATGGAATTCTCTCATTAATTATTTTTGTGACTAAATCCCTCCCTCCCTCCATTTTCCGTTCTTATTTGCCTCCCCGTCCTTCTCTGTCTGTCTGTGTCTGTCTGTCCGTCCGTCCCTCCCTGAGAATTGTTGCCGTAACCTACCGTCTTTTGTTTCCCAAGAGGAATGTGCCACCCCACCCCACCCGTTTCGTTCCGTATTCATTGTTTGGTTAATTATTTCTCTCTCTTTCTCTGTCTCTCTCTCTCTCTCTCCCTCTCTCTCTCCCTCTCCCTCTCCCTCTCCCTCTGTCTCCCACACACACACACACACCCTCACAATCTTCTTATCTTTCCCTCATTTTTTTCTTCTCTCTCTCTCTCTCTCTCTCTCTCTCTCTCTATATATATATATATATATATATATATATATATAATATTGTGTGTGTGTGTGTGCGCGTGCGTGCGTATATCGCTATATGCTTCGCCTGGAATTGGACAGAATCAATACTGCAAACTGTATCGCGTGGCCTTAGGAGGAGGAGGAGAAGGAAGAGGAAGAAACGAAAGAACATGAGGTAATGGAAGAGGAGGAAGAGAAAGAAGTGGAGGAGGTAATAAAGCATGAGGAGGAAAAGGAAGAAGCGAAAGAAGAGGAGGTTAATGGAAGAAGATGAAGAAACAAAAGAACGAGAGGGGGTAATAGAGGAGGATAGAGAGGAAGAAGTGAAAGAAGAAGAGGAGGAAGAGAAAGGGAAGGGGTTAATGGAAGAGGAGGAGGAAGAAGCGAAAGAATAGGAGACGGAGAAAGAGGAAGAAGAAGAGAGGGTAATGGAGGAGGAGGTGGCTTAGAGGGAGCCTTGACCAGAATAAAATTGACAAAGGTCGTCGTCGTCTTCTTCGTATTGGCGGCTTCAAAAATTGGCGGTTGTGTCCCTATGGGCGAGTTCTTAAATTGGCGTCTTTTTAAGTTGGTGGACGCGTTCGTTTTGGCGTTTTTTGAGATTGGCGGATGAATTTCCGGCCAATTTCGTGTTAGAGGGGCGAGATGACATCACGATTTGTCCCCCCGCCCCACCCCCCTTTCCCCCCACCCAAAAAAGTACCCAAATGGCGCACATCTGATCACGTAATTCTCTCTCTCTCTCTCTCTCTCTCTCTCTCTCTCTCTCTCTCTCTCTCTCTCTCTCTCTCTCTCTCTCTCTCTCTCTCTCTCTCTCGTCGCCAAAAAAGGCTGTCTTCGCACAGGACTGGATTTTCCCTTGGAAATAAAAATAATAATAACAACAAATAGATAAATAAATACATATATTTTCTCTAATTGTAAGCAGGATATTACATCTTCAGTCGTACTTTTTTCTTCTTTTTCTTCTTTCTCTTCCGCTGTTTCTGCCTCTTTCCTTTTCCTCCGCCTCTTCAATTATGTCTTCTCTTTTTATTGCTCTTCTTCCTTCTCTTCTTCCTCTTCTTGAAGAGGATTTTTTTTCTTCTAATTCCTGTGGCTGGAACACACACAGTTTGTCAGCGAAAGGTTTAAAGATGTGAATATATAACATCCGGTCGCATCTGCTAAAAGTAATAATAACAATAGTAGTAGATAATAATGATATTAAATAATTGATAATAGTGATAACAGTAATGAATAATAATTATAATAAAAATTTAAAAAACGCTCAAGGCTTCGTAATGTTTAAACGTCAGATTACCTTTTGCTCTTTGTTTAACCTTTTACTCTTTGGAGAAAGAGAGAGAGGGGGTGGACTGCGGTTTCTTTGTTGAGCTGTCTAGGTTTTACAACTATTCTAGTCGAGTTTTAAAATTCTAAATTGTCTAGAAAAGGAAAGAATAAGGAATGTACCAAACGTTCACTCAGTTTTGTGTATGTGTCCTCTCTTCCTCTTCGTCGTTCTCCTATTCCTCCTCCTCCTCTTCTTCCTCTAGGTGTATTAACTTAATTGTAGCATACGAGAATATATCATTTAATTAGCAAAGAGTTATGGAAAACAGCGCTCGTGGGGCCCTGTCTCCTACTGTAGTCAAAAACTCAACCAATATTCTCAGTTTTTTTTTGTTTTTTGTTTTTTGTATATATATATATATATATTTATATATATATATATATATATATGCATATATATAATTTATTCATTTGTTTACTAGTGTTGACAATTTAGGAGACTTGATTTTGGCAGTAAGGAGTGAGCTGAAGGTCTCTCTCTCTCTCTCTCTCTCTCTCTCTCTCTCTCTCTCTCTCTCTCTGACGTGTGTTTACCTTATAGTAATATACAGGAAATGGGCAATACTCGGAGTGTCCCGTCTGTCACTCTGCAGCCATCATCGAGCGTCAGTCAAGGAGCCCATGACCAGCCGGAAACCCGCGTCAGGAGGAAGTTCATGCGCGCCGGCCGGCCGGCCGGCCGAGGTGATAATAAGACGATTTCACGTCACCGTTACCCGTTACCGTTACCCTCGAGGCGAAGATGATAGTTCGAGTGGGACTTAACAGACGGGCTTGGGTCTTGTGACACACACTCTCTCTCTCTCTCTCTCAGTTTTTGTATGGTTGAGTGAGCACAGTTCGTGGAGGTGGTGCTACTGGCGACAACGAAGTTTGAAGTTCTTTTCCTGAAGAGGACGTGAACGAAGTGGAAAAGATCCTCTCCTGAAGAGGATGTCACCGAAGTGCGAAGTTTCTCTCAGGTCAGCCCAGGAAGAAGTGCCCCCATCGAGGGCGACCCTGGGGGTTTAGCTATGGATGCCAAACAAAGGGGTTCGAGGTGGGGCGTGGGAAAAGAAACTTCGAACAATTTCGAAATGATGAAGAATGGAGCCGCAAAGAGACGGGTGGGCTCGTGTGGATCTGAAGTCTTCCAGAACCGCGTTTGACAGACAGACAGACGGGTCCGCAAACCCCCTAAGGGGGGCGGGGGGCGCGGAAATTTACCAAGGGATCAGGGGATTTCAACATGTTACAATTGATCCTGTCATGGTTTTTTTTTATTACACAATGTGAGTGGAAGGGTGGTGAGGTAAACACCAGGTACCGTTGGAGTTTTATTGCTAACGTTTCGTCCTGAAAGGACTTCCTCGGAGTGTACACAAACAAATCTTTGACAGCTTATATACTCCCAGCTTACCTCGTTCCTCCCCGTTTGTCTTCGCTCCTCATGCACCTCCGTTCGGCATCACGAAGAACCAAGCTGGCCGTTACTCTCGCCAATTTGACAAATCCATCACGGTGGTTGCTACATGGATGTAAATTGATGTAGGCTGCCTCAATTACTTTTCTTCTCTGTTTCGTTATACCTTTATGTAGCACAATGCGTCTTATTAGTTATTTTTCCCTGGCTAGTTGCGTCTCTCAACATGTGGCGATGATTTGATTATTAGGTTGTAATGTCCACAAAGCTAGAAATTTTGAGAAACGCTGATCTAGAAAGAAAGTATTAGAGTCTAGACGGGGCGCAGATTACCCCAAGGCTTAGTCTAGAAAGGCTTCAGTTTACACTTATCTATTTATCTATTAACTTGTTTGTTTATTGACAATTGTTTACATTTATTTACGTAGATAGACGACCTTCTTCGTCTGCTTCTTCTTCTTCGTCTGTTTCGTCTTCTTCTTTATCGTCTTCATCGTTTTCTTGTTGTCCTTCGTCTTCTTCGTTGTCTTCCTCTTCTAATTCTTTTTCGTTCTTTTTGTCTTCTTTTCCTTCTTCTTCTTCTTCGTCCTCTCCTTTTCTTCTACTTCTCCGGCAGTCACATGTATTCATTAGGAACGTTCCAAAGTATTTTTTCTCATTTTGATTATTAAGCTGAAAAAGTCGTTGACGCAGTGAAATGTGTTAGTCATTACTCTAAAGAAAGAAAGGGTCGTTGGACTGAAGACGAACGAGCCATTTCTCGTTTATTTTATTTATTTTTTATATTTATTTATGTATTTTTATTTTTATATAACCTTTTATTTTTGTTGTTTTTATTCATTTGTTTATTTATTTATTTATTTATTTTTTTCTAATATATTCCCCCGATATAGTAACCAAGAACCATCAAGTCTATTGTACTCTCTATTTGGGTCATGGAACTTCGCCCGTACGTCCTATGGTCGCCGTTGCCTCTTCGTTCTCACGATTACTGAACATACAGTGGAGGTCAAAAGGTCGTCGACAATTTCTCTGTTACGAAAAAGAACACGCACAAAAAATAATTATAATAGTGCCAATAATTATTATAATGAATAACGAAGACAACAATAAAAAAAATGCGTAACGCTGTCGATAACAAATCGACTAACAAAACTAACAAGAAACCCGGAACCCTACAGCGGCCGGCAATGATCACCGGGAACCGAATGCCAGCCTCTAAGACTGATGCTCCTTTCCTGGGATTGGACAGGCTCTGAAGGGGACTATTAAGGCTTGTTTGCTCGCCTACGGTTCGTTGATTCCGGAGGGTGAGGGTGGAGGTGGGAGGGGACCTGGAGGTGGGAGGGGACCTGGAGGGGTGGGAGTGGATCAGAGGGGTGGATCTGGGAAGGAGTGGAGGGGCTCAGAGGCGTTCTATGGGGTGGAGGTGGTGATCTAGGGGGACTAACTAGGACCAAAGTCTATTGGAAAATGCAATAATGGTAGTTTACAAAAGGGGCCTATTGCCACTGAGCACTTGTTAAAGGATATTTATTAGGGTTTGTGTTGCGGTTCGGGAGGCGTGTGGCAGGAGACTTGAAGAAGCCTTCAAGATTGTTGAGGCTTTGGTAAAAGAAAGGAAGTGGAATTAGGGAGGTAAGTTTGCGCGAACGAATGATGAGCGATGGAGCAAGGGTGTTACTGACTGGACGCCGCGAGCTGGGAAGCGTGCAAGAGACGGAAGGTGGAGAGATGAGGTAGAGAAGTTTGCAGGAGTGGCGTGGCTGAGGTTGGTGCAGTCGTCGCGCAAGTCGTAGAATGGCATGAAAGAGGACTTTGTTCAGCAGTGGATTGGTTGGAGACACCATCAACGTTGAGGCGTTAGATCGCGGCTAAATCCTGGATCAGCAAAAGCCTGGATATCGTGGTACTGAGGGAAGTCAGAAGGGAAGCGGAAACACTGGTGCAGCTACAAGACCGTTACCGTTTCTTGTCACATTATTATTACTGTCACAGTCACTGCTAGTGTACTCACAAGACAGTTATCAATTGATCTGTCACAGTATCATTACCGTCACAGTCACTGCTAGTGCACTCCCAAGACAGTTACCATTTGATCTGTTACAGTATTATTACTGTCACTGTTGTCATCATTATTCATGATTTTGAGTGTAAAATGAAAGGGAAAGACAACCGCAGACAAGGAAATCAAGTATTTGAAAAAGAGCCGAACGTTGTACCATAAGAGCATGAGAGAGAGAGAGAGAGAGAGAGAGAGAGAGAGAGAACATAAGAACGGAATAAAATGCAAGAGACTATGAGACCTACTATACTAGGCAGTTCCATGTCCTTTATCACCTGTCATCCCCATCCACTACATGCTAAGACTATTCCATTTGTTAATCACTTAGTTAATAAACCAGATCTTGCCTATTTCCTCCTATTTTCAAATCCATGTCATGAGTCCTGCCCTGCCGTCTTAATATGATGACCTTGCCTCCTGCACCATCGTTACTTCATCCTCACATGGTGCCTTTGATTTTGATCAGTGAAATCGTTCACACGCAGAGACCGACCACCACCAACTACAACAATTCATTTATGTATTTTAAAACAATTCTTTATTTATAGTACACAATCGTGCACGCCAACAACGCAATGTAAGGGATATGTGGGGAAAATCAGATCCAGACATGGCGTTCCTCGGGGAGACGGGACTGCTCGGCCAGACAGTCTAAGGAACAACAACAACAACGACGACGATGACAACAGACTTTGACACGAGTGACTCATCTTAATTCCTTTCTTCCGTTCACGTCAAGGTAATAGAGGAAAACGAGCCTTATTGCCCCCGCGCCATAAAGGCGAGATTCCCGACTCCTCATCGTAGATTCTCGTCAAATGTTGTGAATTTCAAGAGCTGGAAAACGACTTCGCCTACAATATTCTAGACGTCCCAAAGGACAGTTCACCGGAGTGTCTGACAATCGTATTCTAGGTTTAACTTCTCTTTGTTCGTCGTTTAACTTCTCAATATGTAACGCAAAGGTGATTTGACATTTGGGCTTTATTTGGTGATTCGAAAAATAATAAAATGTGTAACCGAAGTCTTTTTGACTCAACAAACTCGTGTGAGTCACGTACGTGTGACCGGGACTTTAAGTCCTCAGCCCAGTTCAGGAGAGGTCACAGGGACCTGCCAAATCGTAATTGGGGTCGTGACCTCACTTCGTGGACCCAAGGCGGAGGGGGGAATTCTCCGGTGGCCGGACGTTTGGGCCACGGAGACGACCTTAGCTGGACATTTGGGCCACCGAATAATCAAATGTTGTATCTTTGTATTATATTTAGGTTAGGGGAGGTGCATTATAAGAAAGAATAGAAAAAATAATATGTTTGCTGGCCCAAACGTCCTAGAGTCAGTTCCCCCTGTCCCATGAGAAGCTTAAATGCGCAGCTTTTTTAAATTGAGCGACTTTGAACAAAGACTAAGAGTTTTTTTTTTTTTTTTTTTTTTTTTTCCCTCTCTGATTTCCTATGACAACAGCTGGTTGGAGAACGTTCTCGTGACGGGTGTCACTTGGTCTGCAGTGTATCACCCAGTTGTAATATCCAGTGTAGGAGCCATGTTCCTGTTTATCTCTCTCTCAAGAACTGGTTTACCCACCGAGTAGTTAACAAATGGAATAGTCTTAGTAACCATGTAGTAGTGAGCCCTGAAACAATGAGTTGTTATAAGAGAAGATTAGATAACATGAATGAGGATGACAGGTAGTAAAGGACATGGAACTGCCTCGTGTAGGCTTTATGTTTCTCTCACTATCTCTCTCTCTCTCTCTCTCTCTCTCTCTCTCTCTCGTTGTCGTCGTCAGCGCTAGCGAATGAGTCATGGTCTGCCTCATGCGGGGTGTTTTCTTTCATGGGGGAGAGGGCGAGGGAGATCGGGTGGGGGTGGAGGGGGGAGAGTATATCGATAACGCTCTACCGTGCTCCAACACCTCCAGTTTACGTAAGTCTACACTCAGGGGGTTCCTGGTTTCGCCCGGATACACGCCCGGGCGTGTTGTTAGGCAAGGAGGCCCATCAGCCCTTCCGAGTCCCCGACAGGACCTAAGGGCTGCCCCCACCCCCCACCCCCCTCACGAGGGCAGAGGAATGGGTCGAGATATTTATAGTAAGATAGAACATAAGAATGGAGGAGACTGCAAGAGACCCTAAGGCCCACACTAGGCAGTTCCACGTCCCTTACCACCTGTCATCCCTAGCCATAAAGTTATTTCATCTCTTAAAAACAACTCATAGTTTCAGCGTTCGCTAACTAGAGGGTGACTGAGTCTATTCCATTCGCTAACCACTCTCTTAGGTATATCAGTTCTTGCCTCCTATTTCCTTCTTAAACTTGAATTTGTACAATTAAAACCCATCACTACGAGCCCTGCCCTGCTGTCTTAATATGATGACCTTGCCTCCTGCATGACCCTTGTTAAAGCCCTTGACCCACTTGAAGACCTCTATTAGATCATCCCACAATCTACATCTTTCCAGGGAGTGTAAGTTAAGGTGCCTAAGCCTCTCTTCGTAAGGTAAAATTTTAAGCCCTTGTAATTTTGGAAGGGGGAACTTCGTAGCGCCATCCTTGACGACATCTGTGAACCGGTTCAATTGTAGTCGTTTATATTGTTTAGTCTCGCTGGTCGAGCGTCGCTACTTGCGGCGGAGGTCGAGGTGGCGGCAGTTCGATCCCTGCCGCCGGCGAGTTAGTGCTCTGTAAGGGGCACCGTCCTAGCCTTCTGATAAGGGAATTCGCAACCATGAAGTAAATCATCATCATTATATAGTCACGTTTATTTATTTATTTATTATATTTTTATGTATATTTTTTCGGCCCATTTCAGGGACACAACTTGGCCTTGTTTTTATTGTTATTGTTTGGAAGTTAATATTGTCTTCAGTCAAGTCATAGAAACCAGGTAGGATAGAATCGCTGGAGAAATAAATAGCTTCGCGTAGCTGCTGCTGTTGGGTAATGGGGCTTACGCAACCGGTCGGACCCGCTGTCAAGTCTCGCTGCATTCCGTCCTTCCACAATGGCAGACTTGCATTCTTTGTTTGTTCACCTCCGTATATTATTTATTTGTTATTGATTTTTTATTCATTTCGTTTTATTGTTATTATTATTCTTTTTATCAATGTTATTTTTGCTTTTATTTATTTGTATGTTTATGTATTGTTTATTTATTTTTTCATTTGATCATTTTTTTTAGTGTTTATTTTCATGAGAATACAACATTACTGCCACATTTTTTTATTAATTTATTTAAATTAGTTTTATTAAATTATATATTTTATTTGTTCATTTTGTGGCCAATACCACGTTTTCTTTCACATAATATTTTATAATTTTTTGTAGGGTTAAAGAAAAAGGGAAATTAAAAAGCATGGACTTATGTATGATTTATTGATTGATTTTGATTAATATTTTTCATGTTTTTGAATATGATATATTTATATATTTTGATACATCTTTTCATATTTTAGATACGATTTATTAATTTCAGCATTTTTCATATTTTATGTGATTTTTTTATCTTTTATTATCATTATCTATATTGGTACCAGGAATGGTAATTGGTTATTATAGAAATAGATAAGATATAAATTATAGCTTGAGGAATATGTACGTGTTCATAAGACTGTGTGCTTGATTTTTTAGCATTTTTTAAAATTATTTTAATAATGTTATTAATATTATTTTCTTTTTGTCATTTCAGGTAAGCGAGTTCGGTGCATGAAAGCGGAAATGAGGTGGTCGGGATCGAATTCTAGACCGTATGTACCAATATATATATATATATATATATATATATATATATATATATATATATATATATATATATATTCCTCGTTTTAAAGTTAGGGGGGAAGAAATTAGTGACACCTCTACGGAGCAAGGTCACACATAATCTACTTATAAGAGATATGTGTTCAACTAATCGACCTTAGTTTTTTATGTTCTTTTCTCGAGCGTCTGTGGGTAAGGGGGATTAGGACACTGTCACCGAAACCCTATTGCATGTCATGAAAGGAGAGGCACGCTTTGACACGGCCACCCCACCCCCCTAAAGATGTGGAAACTGGGGTTGGGGTGTGTTTGTATATATATATATATATATATACATATATATATATATATTGCTGATAACCACAAAGGAAACCGGAAAAAGGAACTAAAATTCCCAAGCGCTTTCGTGATATTTCACATCTTCAGGAAATGTGAAATATTACGAAAGCCCTTGGGTATTTCAGTTTCTTTTTCCGGTTTCCTTTGTGGTTATCACCAAATTATTGGATCACGTGTTTTTTTATATTTTTACATATATATATATATATATATATATATATATATATAGTATATATATATATATAATACACACCTACACACACACACCTACACACACACACACACACACACGTATGAATCACTCAGTCCACTACTACACAAAGGACTCTGCCACGTCACTCTTGCAAATTTCTCCGTCGGTTAGGTCATGGTCTCTTACAAAACGACGTGTCGACCTCGTCCTCCACCTGGCGCGCGCAGAGGCAGGGTCACGCTTCAAGTGCCACTTGAAATGACCTCTCTCTTTCTCTTTGTAATGTGGGTCCATGCATAAATGTTAGTATGCTTATGCCTTGACAGGCTCGCTTGATACCCGATAAAGATTACACACACACGCGCGCACATTGGATACATATGAACTCTGAGCTCTCATCCTGGAGGGTAATAGCTTTCGATCACGAGTCCAGCTCGTGGTCCAAGACCTGGTGAATTTCTCTCTCTCTCTCACTCTCACACACACACACACACACACACACACACACACACACACACACACACACGCGCGCGCGCGCGCGTACACAAAGCTAACCCGGCACCTTTCTGCTACATACACAGTCCATATGTATAGTATACATGCGTGCAGCACTGATCGGATCTGGCGATGAGGATCAAATGGCCGCCTTGTTTGTCCTCAATGTGTGCGCGCGCGCGCGCGGTTCTGATACTTACGTAGTTTCCCCGAATTCGATGGAGCGGTTCCGGCGCAGGTTCCTTGTTTCCTGCTGTTCAGCAGGTGGCTGGGATGCGTCAGCCGAGCAGGTGTGCTGCCACAGCTGTGCTCTAGATGTGGCACAGGTGTTTCTGGGGTTTGGGTGTGTGATTCACCACCACAGCCTTGGACCACGTGTTGGACTCGTGATCGATAGCTATCACCTTTCCGGATGAGAGCTCAGGTCATGTACGTGACCCGATCTATGGGCACTGTTTGCCCCGGTGTGATTATCGCACAACGATGATTGTTCGTGACTCAACGATGATCGTTCAACGATTGTCCAGAACACTGTTTTTGAATGGAATGTGGCTGTTTGACCTCGAACTACTGCAAAGTGCCAGAATAATATATAATCACAACTCACGCGCACACAGACACACACACACACACACACACACACACACACACACACACACACACACACACACACACACACACACACACACACACACACACACACTTCTTTGCCCACCAGAGTTAAAGTGGTGGTTCGCAGTTCTGCATTTTTCTTCAGCCCAGTGCGGGACTCGAACTGGGATCGCGTGTGTGGTCAAAACTTCGAATTGTTTATTCAGACCAGATTTTCCACCTTTGTGTGGGGTAGCCTTGTACTCTTTCTGTCTCTTACTCCTATATATTCCATTGCAGAAACAAAAGGAATTTGTACATGTTTATAAATGAAAATGACAAAAACAGTTCATTCGATGTAACACACACACACACACACACACACACACAGATCAGACTATACGTATTCTTGAGAGATGAAAAAGGGAGAGAGAGAGAAAGGGAGAGGAGACAGAGGGATGAAGAGAGAGAGAGAGAAAAGCCCTCGCAAGCTGGGTAAAAAAAAAGAAAGAAAGAAAACGGGTTGCGTGCGCTCTTTTGAAAATGGCGCACACGCTTGGTGAAACGTACATAATTACACATAACTACAAGTGCACACTCGTGCATGTACACACGTGGAGCCAGTAGTCTTGGTCTCAATATCGCAATGCCAAGATATTTCCATAGATAAATATCTTTCTCTTTCCCTCTCCCCATTTCTTTCTCTTTCCTTCTCTCCCTTCCCCCCCTTCTCTTTTCTTCCCTCCCTCCCTCTCTCTTTCCTTCCCTCTCCCTCCCTCTCTCTTTCCTTCCCTCTCCCTCCCTCTCTCTTTCCTTCCCTCTTCCTCCTTCTCCCCGTCCCTTCCTCTCTCTCTTCCTCTCTCTCCCTCCTTCCCTCTCTCCCCGTCCCTC
>NC_134806.1:45453460-45593460 GCF_046742065.1 Oratosquilla oratoria
TTTATTCTTATTGTTACTACTACTACTACTGCTATTATTATTGTGATTATTACTTTGATTTTACTCGTTCATCTTGAAACCAGTTTTGAGCCTTTTCTTCTTTATATAATTAAAATTCTTCCCCTACCTCTTCTCTTCCTCTTCTTCCTCCTTCTCCTCCTCTTTCCCTTCTTCTCCTCTTTCCCTTCTTCTCCATCCACCACTTCCTCCTCGTCCTCCTCCTCCCTCCTCTTCCTCTTCCTCCGTGATCGTCTGGTGGTGAATGTATGAACTACGAGTAGCGGTCAACCACATTTCAGTCGAGGACGTGACGTCATAGAGCAGAACCGTTTCTTTGAAAAAAAAAAAATGCTTTGGCAGAAATTCTCCTTATTATTTCTCATCCTCTTCTTTTCTCCCTTTTGTTATTATTTTTCATCTTCTTCCTCTACCGCTTCTTATTTTTTCACTTCTTTTATGTTTTTTCTTCTTCCTCTTCTTTTCATTCTTTTACTTCTCGTTTTCCTTGTCTTCTCAATATTATTTCTTTCTTCTGTTCCTTCGTCTTCTTCTTTCTTCTTTTATTCCTGCGTCCATTTTGAGAAAGTTATTAATCCAACTAACATTTCTTTTGTGTATATTATATATATATATATATATATATATATATATATATATATATATATAAAACGGGCAAAGACCTTGAGGCGACTGGCCCGCCCTCTCTCGGTCGACGGGCGAAGCTTGTTGGCTTTGTTTACATGTGACGTCACAGGGTAGGCGACTTGCCTCAGTTGTGTCCTTGGATTTTTTTTTTTTTTTTTTTTTTTTTTTTTTTTTTTATTGGGGGGGCTGTCACCACTGAGAAGTCCGTGTACGGCGAACCCAAGTCCGGTTTAAGTTCATTTTGTCCTAGAAATGTTGCTTAGACCAGATGAATAGACTAAGTGGTCCACTGCAGGATCTTTGTAACCACATGTTGGTGATGCAGCCCTCCCGCCCTCGCCTATCCACCCACACTTAGGGTATGAAAATGTGTTTTGTTTACAATATTCTCATTTAATAATGAAAAAGTAAAAATTGATTCAAATTGGGCATACTTCTTAGGTTTAAGAAGGAAATAGGCAAGAACGGACTTACGTAACAGAGTGGTAATTAACGAATGGAATAGACTGTGATCCTACTCCCCTTCCCCCCTTCTCCCACTTCCCTCACTTTCCTCACTTTCCTCTCCACTTCCCTCTCCTCCGAAACCCCCTCTCTCCTACCCATCCCCCCTCCTCCCTCTGCGCCACTTCCCCCTTCCCTCTCACCCCCCCATGTGCCACTTCCCTTCCCCTCACTTCCCACTTCCCTTCCCCTCACTTCCCACTTCCCTTCCCCTCACTTCCCACTTCCCTTCCCCTCACTTCCCACTTCCCTTCCCCTCACTTCCCACTTCCCTTCCCCTCACTTCCCACTTCCCTTCCCCTCACTTCCCACTTCCCTTCCCCTCACTTCCCATTTCCCTTCCCCTCACTTCCCACTTCCCTTTCCCTCACTTCCCACTTCCCTTCCCCTCACTTCCCACTTCCCTTCCCCTCACTTCCCACTTCCCTTTCCCTCACTTCCCACTTCCCTTCCCCTCACTTCCCACTTCCCTTCCCCTCACTTCCCACTTCCCACTTTCCTTTCCCTCACTTCCCACTTCCCACTTTCCTTTCCCTCACTTCCCACTTCCCACTTTCCTTTCCCTCACTTCCCACTTCCCTTCCCCCTTCCCCACTTCCCTTCCCCCTTCCCCACTTCCCTTCCCCCTTCCCCACTTCCCTTCCCCCTTCCCCATTTCCCTCTCCCTGTTCCCCCTCCTCCCCATGCGTCACTTCCCCCTTCCTCCACTTCCGCCCTCCCACTCCCCCACTCCACTCCCCCACTCCCCCACTCCACACCCCCACTCCCACTCCCCCACTCCCACTCCCCCACTCCCACTCCCCCACTCCACTCACCCTCCACTCCTCCCCCACCTTTCACTGTACCTTGTGTTTGCCCTTGCGAGTTAAGGCATGAACCCGCAAGACGTAAGCTCACACACCCTCAATGAAAAAAAAGACAAACTCACAAAGCATAGGCTCAAACCCATGTTGGTGATGCAGCCCTCCCGCCCTCGCCTATCCACACACAATGAAAAAAAAAGACAAAAACTCACAAAGCATAGGCTCAAACCCTTAATGACAAAAAGAATCACAGGACATAGGCCCACACCCTTATGAAAACAAAGACACACACGACATGAACTGACGTCCGTAATGGAAAAAAGGCAAAAAGTCTCAAGACATAAACTCACATTCTTAATGGAAAAATACAGAAACTCATTCTGTGTATTTTAAACGCCAAACATATTATACAAGAACAGGAAATTCTATATATTTCTAAATTGTTGTCACATTTTTCTCATTACGTCAACATAAGTTTAACCCTTACTACTAAACCTGGAATGATTTAATTAACTAAAATCCTACTAAACCTAACCAAACTTAACTTTGACCAAACCAAACCTGGCATGATTGACCAAAGTTGACCTAGCCTAACTTGAATGGCCAAAGTTGACCTAGCCTAACCAAATTGAACCTAACCAAACTTTGCCCTAACCCAACCGTAACTAAACGAAACCTAACCAACCATAGCCTAATTAGATTTGATCTAACTGTATAGTATATAATTAGGGGAATAACATACATAATAATAATAATAATAATAATATTAATAATAATAATAATAATAATCTACTTGGGGTTAGATAGCAGATCAAAGACATAGATCTTCATTCTTTACTACTAACGGTACCCCACGAGCATCCACTCCCCCCCATTCTCCTACTTCCTCTTTCTCCACTCTCCCCCCTTCCCCCTCTCCCTCCCCTTCTCCCCTCTCCCTCCCCTTCTCCCCTCTCCCTCCCCTTCCCCCACCACAATTTCCCTCCTCCACTTCCCTCCACTCATCCTCCTCCACTCCCCCCACTTCTCCCCTCCCTTCCCCCTCCTACTCCCCCTTCCCCCTCCTACTCCCCCTTCTCCCTCCTACTCCCCCTTCCCCTCCTACTCCCCCTTCTCCCTCCCTTCCCCCTTCTCCCTCCCTTCCCCTTCCCTTCCGCCTCCTACTCCCCCTTCCCCCTCCTACTCCACCTTCCCCCTCCTACTCCCCCTTCCCCTTCTCCCACCCCTTCTCCCTCCCTTTTCCCCACCCCATCTCCCTCCCTCACTTTCTTCCACCCATCCTCCTCCCCTCCCCCACTTCCCTCCCTTCCCTCTCCGCCCATCCTCCTCCACTCCCCCACTTCCCCTTCTCCCTCACCTTTCACTCGATTGTGTGTTTGCCCTTGTGAGCTAAGAAGCTACGCAGACAAGATATCTACGTCACCTAACCAAACTTTAACTTTGACCTAACCTAACCTAACCTAACCTAACCTAACCTAACCTAACCTAACCAAACGTAACCAAAAGCAACCTAACCTAACCTAACCAGACCTAACCTAGCTTTACCCAACCAAAGTAAAAATAACTTGACCTAACCTAACGTGACCAAACCCAACCTAACCTAGCATGATTTAACCCAATCAAACCTACTAAATCTAACTTGACCTAACATAAGTAAACATAACTTGACCTAACCTTACCTGACCAAACCTAGCCTCACCAGACTTAGTTCGACTTAGCCTAAGTAAACATAAATTGACCTAACCTGGCCGGGTGGCCAAATTTGACCTAGCCTAAGACAGCCAAACTTAACCAAATTAAACCTAACCTAATTTTGACCTAACCCAATCCTAACTAAACGAAACCTAACTAAAAAGTGACCTAATTAAATCTAACAAAATCTAACCTAACGGTGTAGTATATATTTAGAGAAATGGTGCAAATAATATAGACCAAACTCGCGTGTTATTTATAAGGGAGGTGTATATGTATGTCTTTCACGACACGAAGGAAAGGGGAACAATGCGGCTGTATTCTTGTCCCCCTGGGTACTCGGCAACGATGCGCGTGACTGTATAGGTTTGAAGCATGTGCTGGATCAGGATTGGATGTCCGTTATGTTAATATAGGAAGTAGATTTAGATTTTTTTTATTACAGGGTGTGGGAGAGTGGATGGGGGAGGAATAGATGGACGGAATTGTATGGTGTCAATCGATGGATTCGCCCACTGTTGATCCCCCCCCCCTCTCTCTCTCTCTCTCTCTCTCTCTCTCTCTCTCTCTCTCTCTCTCTCTCTCTCTCTCTCTCTCTCTCTCTCCCTCTCCCTCCCTCTTTCTCACTCCCTCTTTCTCTCTCCCTCCCTCTCTCCCTCTCTCTCATCCTCCATCTCTCTCCCTCTCTTCCCCCCCCGCTCTCTCTCTCTCTCTCTGTCTGTCTGTCTATCTCTGAGGGGTGGGGTAGGAGACCCAGTGGTCAGAAATGGGTGGGGCCAGGAGGCGGACCGGAGAGAGAGAGAGAGAGAAGCTTTCCCAAAGAGTGGGGCAACCGCAAGTCATTCCATTCTACGGATGAGGAAGGATAGAATGGGTAGGGGGACAGGTAGGGAGGGAGGAGGAGGTGGGGGTGAGAGTGAGGATGAGATGGTGGAAGAGGAGGAGGAGGTGGGTGGGAGTGAGGATGAGATGGTGGAAGAGGAGGAGGAGGAGGAGGTGGGGGAGAGTGAGGGTGAGATGGTGGAAGAGGAGGAGGAGGGAGTGTAAATGGTGGTTGTGGACGAAGATGATGATGATGGGGAGGAGGAGAGTGAAGAGAAGGAGGAAGAGGTAGTGGTGGTGATGTTGGAGGTAAAGATGATAATGAAGGAGGAAGAGGAGGAGGAGAAGGAGGTGGAGGAGGGGGGGAGGAAAGCCCATGCATGGAAAGAGCGTTGCCACCCACACTGGTCTGATCTGGTCTGGTCTGGTCTGGACTTGTGTTTGTGAGTCACAACACCATCCAAGGAGGAGGAGGAGGAGGAGGAAGGAAGGTGTACAAGTACGTGCATGGGTCCACGGAGGTGGAGCTATTGTGTTTTGCAAAGATCAACACATAATGAAAATAAGAATAAAGTTGTTGTTGTTATGTTGTTATTATGATGATTATTATATATATATATATATATATATTATATATATATATACTATATATATATATATATTATGCACACACACACACATATATATATGTATATATATATATATATATCTTGTATATATTATTATTATTATTATTATTATTTTTTTTTTTTTTTTTTTTTTTTTTTTTTTTTTTTTTTAATACTTATTGAGGTGTACAAGGGGAGAAGGACAGCAAATTGGAAGTATTAAGGGAGAGAGACTAGAGGAAGTGGATAGTTTTAGATACTTGGGTTCATCAAACGAGATCTCGGGACTCGGGATCTCGTCGTTCCCTTAGACATAGATTCCCGGGAAAAGTATTTGATACTCCCGGGACTGTCCCGGCTCACACAGGGAGTGAAGCACATGCAACACGTCCCGGGATTTTCTCGGGAGTCCGAAGTTTTCCATGGGGACAACAATTTAGTGAGACCCTATGATTTTCCCGGGACACTGGGATCATGTCTCTCCCTGGAAACTCTTGCGTTTTGTTTATAATAGTTAGTAATTAGTAGTTAATAGTAATTAGAAATTACTCGTAATCAGTATTTAGTATTAGTAATGTATCGACATTTTCTGGATTATTTGTTCCATCTCATTCACTGACATTACCGATTGATTTCCCATTTCACATTCATTTTTTTTTCGTCATCAGATAAAAAGTAATTGAGAACATATGTTACTCTGAAAAAAATCGAAACTTAAATCCTAATAAGCAACCGAGAGCGGAAAGAGGGATGGGGGTGGTAGGGAGGGGGAGGGGGCTTGCCGACGTTTTGACCGTGTAATACATCAACCATTTGTAAATAAAATTGGTATTTTCCTTATATACTTACGTTTTCTTATGTTATCCAGAAAATGTGCTAGTATATATACTGTATAAATATGTTATGTATTGAATATTCATATTAAGTATAAGGTTAACATAACATGTCACGTGTTAAAAATGTTGTAATTCATACCTTCCCGATGTATTGACGGGAAACTGTGGATGACTCAGAACTTCTGCTGGGGAAATCCCGGGTGTAGTACTTGCTCTGGAAAATTACGAGACCCCAGGATATCGGGGTCTTGTTTGAGGAACCCTAGTTTTAGATACTTGGGTGCGATTTTGGCAAGAAAGGGAGGAATGGAGGTGGAGGTAGAATGTAGATTGAAAGAAGCGAGTAAATGCCTTGGTGGATTAAAAAGTGTAATGAGAAATAGACGTTTAGGAATGGATGCTAAGAGGAGATTGTATGAAGGAGTGATTGTGCCGACAGCACTGTACGAGGCAGAAACATGGAACGTAAGAGAGGAAGAGAGGAGTTTGAATGTGTTTGAGATTAGGTGCCTGAGAAGTATGATAGGGGTCACTAGGTTGGATAGAGTGAGAAACGAGGAGGTGAGGAGGAGAACGGGCGTGGAAAGGGGGTTGGGAGATAGGCTTGATGAAAGAGTATTGGGATGGTTTGCACACATGGAAAAAATGAGTGATGAAAGATTAGTAAAAGAGGCGTGGAAGGCAGAGGTGGAAGGGGTGAACATGAGGGGGCGACCAAGAATGAGATGGATGGATGGATAGGGTAAAAGGGGCAGTAGA
This sequence comes from Oratosquilla oratoria, assembly GCF_046742065.1. NCBI lineage: Eukaryota > Metazoa > Arthropoda > Malacostraca > Stomatopoda > Squillidae > Oratosquilla > Oratosquilla oratoria. The sequence goes on from NC_134806.1 coordinate 45,460,130, forward strand.
AAAGAGAGCAATGTCTGTTGAGGAAGGAAGGGAGAAGACAGAAAATAGGGGTGAGTGGAGAATGGTTGTGTATGGATGATGCTGTGGTGCATGAGGGGGAGTGGGTGGGGGTGGTATGTGTGAATGGTATTCTGACGCAGCCCGAACCTATTTCTCCCCATCTTGTCTTTTTCTGCACGAGGGCATGGAGGGGGGGGGGTCGCCGATTAAATGAAGCGGCGTTGCTGTGGGTGTGCTGTGCCTTGCTGCATTGCTTCTGACCCAGGGCAGTGGGCGAGATGCAGGGATGACCCGTCATCCAGGAGGAGCCAAGATAAGAGGGAGGGAGGGAAGGGTGGTGAATGGAAGTGGAGTGGTTTCTACGCCTTTGTTTTTTGGCTACCTCCCTTGTAAGGGGGAAAAGGCCACTGGAATATGTATGTATCATTGACTTGGCTACCTCCCGTATAAGGGGGGAATCCCTTGGTATATAGATGGGTTGTTATTATTATTATTATTATTATTATTATTATAATAATAATAATTCAAAAAATACATAAATGATACGCCCGCAGATGTACATTCCAGAAGTAAGAGTGAGAGAGAGAGAAAGAGAAATTGTAGTCTAGTGTGTGAACACGTAGTACTGTAGATAACATTGACTAAACAACACGCCTTTCTCTCTCTCTCTCTCTCTCTCTCTCTCTCTCTCTCTCTCTCTCTCTCTCTCTCTCTCTCTCTCTCTCTCTCTCTCTCTCTCTCTCTCTCTCTCTCTCTCTCTCTCTCATCCTTCCATTCTTTTTTTCTTGACGTGGTAGAGGAGCCGGTCCCCTACGGTCGGTTAGCCAATGGCATTGAGACCTTGGGCTGGAATCCTGGAAAGGCCAACACCGTGAGGGGGCGCGCACACACACACACACACACACACACACACACACACACACACACACACACACACACACACACACACACACACACTCACTCTCTCTCTCTCTCTCTCTCTCTCTCTCTCTCTCTCTCTCTCTCTCTCTCTCTCTCTCTCTCACACACACACACACACACACACTCACTCACTCACTCGCTCTTGAGCTGTGATAAATATGATAGAGGCAGGACCCCACGAGCGTTGCTATTTCCTGTACCGTCGTAAAGGGGGCAAGAGTAGCCACATGGGGGGTTAAAACTGCCCACTGTCTTTGTTACAAACCAAACTACGTTTGTTAACAAAATAAAAGGAAGAATTGTACGAAACACGTAATAGTAGTAGTTGGTGGTTTTATTTCCCTGTCTGTCATCATAATTAGGTGTGTCACAAAGACAGTGTCCAGTTTTAACCGCCCCCCCCCCCATGTGTCCACCACCTTTGCCCTTTTCTACGGTATACTTCATTTAGGTAAACACACACGGGCTTGCTGGTGTAGTAGTTAGTGTCGAGTGCTACCGGCAATATAGTCCCGGGATCGGATCCCACTCCGGCTGGTACTGTCTCCCTTGAGCAAGTGAAATGTGTGTGTGTGTGTGTTTGTTTGTGTGTGTGTGTGTTGTACATTTGCCCATAGATCGAGCCATATACGAGTTCTTAGCTCTCGTCCGGGAGGAGAGGAGCTGTCGATGACTAGCCCAGCACGTGGTCCATGACTGCAGTATTGTTGACATTGAAGGGAGCATGCATTCCTGGAGGTGCACTCCACCCTCTTCCTCCTCGTCGTCCTCCTCCTCCTCCTCTCCCTCCTAATTCTCCTCCTCTCTCCTAATTCTCCTCTCCTTCCTTTTTCTCTTCTTCCTCCACCTCTTCTCCTCCTCCTCCTCCTCCTCCTCCTCCCTTCCAGTTCTTGCTACTTCTCTCCCTTTTAATTCTTCTCTTCTCACTCCTCATTCTCCCCCATCATCCTCCTATTCCTCCTAATTCTCCTCTTCCTCCTTTTCTGCTTAATTCTTCACTTTTCCCTCCGAATTACTCTCCTCCTCCTCCTCCTCCTCCGCCTCTTCCTTATTCTGCTCTTCCTTCTCACCATCATTCTAACTCTCATCCTCCTCCTCCTCCTCCTCCTTATTCTCCTCTTCCTTCTCACCATCATTCTAACTCTCCTCCTCCTCCTCTTCCCTTTAAATCTTCCTCCTAATTCTCTTCTTTCTTCTCTTTCTCCTAATTCTCTTCTTTCTTCTCTTCCTCTTCTCTCTCCTAATTCTCCTGTCCATTTTCCTCCTCGCCCTGCCCTCCTAATTCTCCTCTTCATTCTACTTCTCCTCCTCCCCCTTCTCCTAATCCTACTCCTAATTCACCTTATCTTCCTCTTCCTATTTTTCTCTTCCTCCTCCTCTTCCTCTTTCTCCACCTCGTTATCATTCTAACTCTCCTCTTTCTCCTCCTCCTCCTCCTCCTCTTCCTCCTCCTCTTCCTCCTCGTTATCATTTTAACTCTCCTCTTCCTCCTCCTCCTCGTTATCATTTTAACTCTCCTCCTCCTCCTCCTCCTCCCGGATTCTTTTGAGTAAATTTTCTGTGTGGCATGATTAGCTTCTAGGTTTGTGTGGTGGCGTCTGTGTCTTTTGTTTTTGTATATTTATAATTGTGACCCTTTATTTTATTTACAATTAGTGTCATCTTTATTTATATTTGTGACAATTAACTGTATTTAAAATTGTGACAATCGAACACGAAATATCATTTCGGTCTTTCGTAAATTAATTTGGAAATCTCCAGGCTTGTGTGTGTATGTGTGTGTGTGTGTGTGTGTGTGTGTGTGTGTGTGTGTGTGCGTGCGTGCGTGTCCATCCTTAGAGTATGTGAGCCTCGACTTTGGTCGTGGAGTCTTTAGCCTCGAGTAGTACTTCTGGGAGTTGCCGTTGGATGGAGTAAGTGCAGGAGTGGGAGGGAGGGAGTGGGGGAGTTTGTGGACATCTATGGGGAGAAAGTGACCGAGGGAGTCAAAGACGAAAGTTTAAGAACATAAGACTGGAGGAGACTGCAAGAGACCATAAGGCCTGCACTAGACAGTTCCAAGTCCCTTACCACCTGTCATCCCCATCCATAAAGTTATCGAACCTTCTGTGAAAAGAGAGAGAGGGAAAGGAAGAGCAGAAGAACATAAGAATGGAGGAGACCGCATGAGACCATAAGGCCTACATGAGGCAGTTCCATGTCCCTTGCCACCTGTCATCTCCATCCATAAAGTTACCTCATCTTCTCAGAGACAAAGACAAAGGGAGAGCACATAAGAATGGAGGAGACCCTAAGGCCTGCACTTGGCAGTTCCATGTCCCTTACCACCTGTCATCCACAAAACTATTTAATCTTCTCTTAAAGCAATAAATTGTTGTTTCATCGCTCATTAACTAGATGGTTACTAAGTCTATTCCATTCGTTGACCACCCAGTTAGGTAAACCAGTTCTTGCCTCCAATTTCCTTCTTTCTAAACCTCAATTTGTCCATCACTACAAGTCCTGCCATGTTGTCTTAATTAATATGATGACCTTGCCTCCTGCATGACCCTTGTTAAAGCCCTTGACCCACTTGAAGACCTCTATTAGGTCGCCCCCGCACTCTACGTCTTCCCAGAGAACTTTCGAGTCGAACTCGAGGATGTAGTCCTTGAGGGCCACCCAAGGCTTTTCTTACGCTTGGAGGAGGTGAGGGGGGGGGGACTCTGGCGCCCTCGTCCTCCGGGAGGTGTGGAGGAGGAGGAGGTGGTGGTGGTGTGTTACAGGAGCAAGGTCATGGAGACCTTTTGGTCCTTAACGAGGTGGTGGAGGAGGAGGACGTTGTGACGGAAGTAGTGATAGATAATGATGATGATGAAGATGAGGAGGAGGAGGAGGAAGCGGAGGGAGAGAGAGGCAGGTAGATGGATGAGAGAAAGAGAGAGAGAGAGAGAGAGAGAGAGAGAGAGAGAGACGGAAAGTGGAACGGGCCAGCTATTGGGCGACTGGAGGGAGGGGAGTGAGGAGGAGGAGGAGGAGGAGGAGGGACTGGAGGGGAGGAGGAGGAGGAGGTGGTGGCGGGCCATTGGAGAGAAAGTTGAAGTTGTACCTCAAGACTCGAACGGTTCATGATTGGAATGCGCGGTCGGAGCTCCGTGGGCTGCTTTGGTGGGTTGGTCTCTAGCAGCAGCAGCAGCACCTGCTAGCCTGCTTGGCCTCCCTGCTGGTCTGCTTGGCCCCCATGCTGGCCTCCCTGCTGGCCTGCTAGCTTGGCTTTCTGAATGGACGGAAAGTCCTGCTTGCACGCTTGTGTACCTCCTAGCCAGCCAGCCAGTCTGACTGACTGACTGAGAAACGGGTAGACTGTTCTGCTGCCTGCCTGCCTGACTGACTGACTCGCGCGCTCACACTTCCCGCCTGTAATACTCGCTTACTACCGCCATTCGTCAGTCTACTTACTCAATTCGTTAGACTACCTCCTCAGTTCGTCAATCTGCCTTCTCATTTCGTCAGTCTACCTTGTTTATGTGTCATTCTAATTTTTATTGTAAGGTCTACTTTTTTCTGTTCGTCAATCTACCACTTATACGTGTTTGTCTGCCTGAATGACACTATCCAGCCTGACAGTCTACCTACCCGCCTTCGTGACCGACTTACTGTCTGAATGTCCAGCCTGTCCACATATGGGACAGTCAATGGCCCACGCCGTCATTATGACGGTACCCCTTATATATATATATATATATATATATATATATATATATATATATATATATATATATATATATATATATAGATTTTCATCTTATCAACCACATTACCTTTTTTCCATTTTAATCCCTTGCAAACACGACTGAGACTAACAGGAGCTCGATGAAAGCATATTAGGAAACTGATACGTTCACTGTCGGGCTGAGGATTCGAACCTAGCCGACACGTAATAAATGGACAGTGACTTAACCAATTGAGCTATAAAGGGCTCAAATATAAAGCTCATTTGGTTAAATCACTGTCCATTTGTTACGTATCGGCTAGGTTCGAGTCCTCAGCCCGACAGCGAGCGTATGTTTCCGAATATGCTTTCATCGAGCTCCCGTTAGTCTCGATCGTGTTTGCAAGGGATTAAAATGGGAAAAGAAGTTAATGTGGTTGATAAGATGAAACTCTTATGTACTGGGCAATACCGTTGACCGTCTAAAGGAACGACCTGGCCATCCCCCAACGGCGCTTGGGTGGTAGTGTAGCATGCGTTCTTACGAGTATTCCATCGCTTATGCAAGGGTTCGAATCCCAGTGGTAGGGCACAATCCCACTTGTTATAACGACTCTCAAATTGTCGAAAGGGACGCCTGGTAATAATAATAGTAGTAGTAGTAGTAAAATAATGGATATAATAGTAATTAACTGGACTCTTTGTTTATCAAATTCTGTCCCTTTTGTTTATATATTAATTATAAATCTTCACTCATATATTTTCCTTGTATTCATTTTATTTATTCATTTTATTTTTTATTCTTTTTACACGATTTCCTTACTCGTTAAAAATAATATCAACACTTCAAGCCGTTACCGTTTCCGTTGGGCAAGGAGATAAAATGTATGTGTGTGTGTCAGTTACACACGTTGTATATTTGGCCATATGGGCTGTTGAGCTCTCATTCGAGAGGTATTAATTGTCCATCACGGGTCCTGCACGAGATCCAAGACCGTGGTCGTAAATTACACACACACACACACACACACACACACACACACACACACACACACACACACACAAACACACACTAAAAACGACCATGGCAAAACAAGAGGTAATGAAAAGAAACTGAAAAAGGATAGTCTATAGAAGAGATCGGAAAAAGAATAGCTTCCCACACAGAGTGTTGGTTACCTGGAATAACCTAGATAAAGAAACAGTGCGTGCAAACACTATTCAAGATTTCAATAAAAAAATTGATGCTGAAAGATACAAAGACGAGTCACTACGAACATAGCTCCCTTCCCGTGTAATACAACTAGGTAAATACACACACACACACACACACACACACACACACTACACATTCATTAAGGGGTTGTCACATTGGGCTTCCACGGGCTTCAGCGCCTACCGTTGAGAGTCTGTTGTTTGGTTACAATTTTTAATTTTTCAAATCTCCAACCCTCAAATTATCTTTCCGTTATATATATATATATATATATATATATATATATATATATATACAGTATATGTATGAGTGGAAAAGGTGGTAGAGAAACGCGGGTTGGAGCGAGAACACTATTCCTGACGTTTCGACTACAAGTCTTCTTCAGTAATCGAAACGTCAGGAATATAGTGTCCTCGCTCTAACCCGCGTTTCTCTACCACCTTTTCCAGTCATATATATATATATATATATAGCAAAACTGAATGACGAACTAAGAGATTGTGAACCTAGACGAATGTTATACATACTGTTGAAATGTTCTTAGAGTAGTCTAGGTTTCTGTAAGCGAAGTCAAACGGAGGTTGGTGGTAGGATGTCGGAGGAAAAATAGCCCAGTGTGATAACCCCTTTACCAGTGTGTATAGAGTAGTGTTTCTCAACTTTTGAAGCATTGTGGAATCTTGCACTGACTTGTATATTCGGAAGAACCCTCTTAATACGGGATTATATAGGATATAGCTACGTTTCCTAAGCAGTAGTAATTAATCTATCTCTATATCAAGAGTCCACCCCCCTCCCCCTTAAGATAGGTAGCCAAGTCAACAGGCACGTACCCACTCCCCCCCCCCTCCCGTCTCATTTTAGCTCCTCGTGGATGACGGGTCATCCCTGTATCCCGCCTACTGCCCTGGGTCAGAAGCAATGAAGCAAGACACAGTACATCCACAGCAAAGCTGATTCACTTCATCGGCGACCCCCGCCCCCACACACACACTCTCGTCTCTCTCTCTATATCTCTCTCTCTTTCTCTCGCTCTCTCTCTCTCCCCTTCTCTCCCTCCCTCTCCGTCCCCTCAATCAAAACAAGAGAAGACGGGCAGAAATTCCTTCTGGCTGCGTCAAATCATCGCCACATTCTGAGAGACGCAACTCGCCAAGGAAAAGTGACATCTCGATGAAGACATTGTGATATGAATTGAAAATAAAGAAAGAAAGAGCGAGCCATGGCAGGATTAAGTGCAACATGTCTGAAGCCCAGGTCCTGGGGACCCCTTCCTAGGTTTCCACGGACGCCTGGTGGGGGAACACTGGTATAGAGAATCCTACCGTCAATGTAAAACATTCATTTACTTCTTACTCCGAGTCTCAGTTACAGATTATTTCGGTGTCAAACCAGCTGGTCTCTTCCTTCGTTCCCTCCTGCCCTGTCCTGTCCTGTCCTGCCTCTTTTAAGTACTTCTGGTTCTGGGAAGATCAGGGCCGTCCGCAGGATTTTTTTTTAGGGAAGGTATAATATTTGTATGATTCATGGTATGGGGTTATATCAAGATACACACTTCAAACTGACCTCATAGACATATATTTACATTATCAACAAAAGTTGCATTTTTACTTTCATCAGTCATACACCCATATTCTTTGATATAGAAATTTAACGAAATTAAGGTGACGATCGGCAGTTTCAAAGACGCCATGGATTTTTAGTTGGGGTCAAGAGTGTGGGGGGGGGCAGTTCCCCCCCCCCTCCGGACGCCCTTGGGTAAGTTGCATCTACTCAGCGTCTCTTGTCGTGCGCCCCGTCACCTTTTTTTCTGGGTCTTCCTCCCCTTGGACAAATGGGTCAAGGGCGAGGGTCATGCAGGAGACAAGGTCATCATATTCAGACGTCATGGCAGGACTCGTAGTAATGAATTTAGATTGGACAAATTTAGGTTTAAGAAGGAAATATGTAAGAACTGGTTTACCTAACAGGGTGGTTAACCAATGGAATAGACTTAGTAACCATGTAGTTAGTGAGGGCTGAAACAATTAGTTGTGTTAAGAAAAGATAAGGTAACTATGGATAGGGATGACGTGGTCAGGGACATGGAACTGCCCAGTGCAGGCCTTATGATCTTTTGCAGTCTCCTCCATTCTTATGTTCTTACGGGGCTGTATGAACTCTCGATGCTGAGAAATACATTAGATCGAGGCCGGACGCCTTTTTTTTTTTTTTTTTTTTTTAACTTGCAACATGAACAGGTAGTTTGTTCCATGCATTTACAATGCAGTTAAAGAAAGATTGATTCATTGGAATTTGATTTCTTATAGACTTTTGTAACACCATTTTTTAGTAGCCTCGAGTACCTTTTCTGCTCAGTAATAACCATTAAGGAAAGTGATTCAGGAGGTATAGACACTGTTGCAGTCCGCACTTGCCACATAAGTTTGATTATGGTTGAACTTGGATGTTACCAGGATGTCTTTTTCTTCTAGGTTTGTTGTTTTAGGTTTGAGTTATGCATAAGAAATACAAAATGAATACAAGGGAAACAGCAACAGACCTATTAGTCCTTACGGGGGCTGCTTGCAAATTGAATGGAAACGGTTAAGAACCACTGACTTAATTTAAGAGTGTGATGAACTGTAGGTCCCACTTACTGAGAAAAGAATGCTGTACGAAGATATATATATATATATATATATATATATATATATATATATATATATATATATATTACGGTCACTACCTCTGATACTCTTCGCTGAAGAGGATTACATACAGTGATCGTAATATACACAGCTTCGTACAACATTCTTTCTCTTCTCAGAAAGTGGAATCTACAGTTCATCTTACAAATGTGTTAGAACATTTAACTCGCCTTAAGTGCATGAGCTCACGATGCTGAGAAGTAAGTTAGTTTGGGGTTGAACTCGATATTATAACCAGGATGTCTTTTGCTTCTAGGGCGGCGATGCCTCAACTCGTGGACAAGCCAATTCGAAGGTAATAATCCAGTCACCGCGCCGTGGGATGCTGGTAGCCAAAGTGTCTGCGCCCCACCTTGTTGTTGTTTACACCATCTTTCGTCTTCTCATTTTCGTCGTTCATTCTCTTCCCTTTTTTTAAGATTTTTTTTTTTTCTGTGTCGCACATTTCAAATTAGATCACAACTCTTTGTGTCCTTATTGCTTACACCACCTTTCATCTCACATTTTGAGTCGTTTATTCTCTTTCCATTTTATGATTTTTTCCCCATTGTTTAATGATAAGGAAGAATAGTATAGCACGGCTGTCGCACATTTCAAGTTAGAACACTTCTATCAGTTTCTGCGTTCAACTAGTTTATACTATCTTCTTATATTTTTGTGCCGTTTTCTCTTCCCATTTTCTATTTATTTGTTTATGTATTTTTGGTCGTTGTTGTTATACGATCTAGACGTTTACTACAACACGGCTGCCGCACATTTCAACTTAGAGCACATCTGTTTCACTCTTCCTGTGTCGTACAATTTTGTATTGAGTGTTAGCACCAAAGCATGGTTGGATGTCACCTCTTTGTAATAGTAGACATACACTTCGATGTAGTATTGTTCTCTTTGTGTGTACTGCAAGTACGTAGGGCAAAGGTGATCACGACCTTGGTCCTAGTATTTTATTTTTATTATTGTTATTATTATTATCATTATTGCTATTATTATTATTGTTGTTTTTGTTAAGCCATAATTCATTATTATTAAAAGAACTTCCCATCCCTTTGCCACGCAGTGGGAAGTGAGAAACCCCACAATAACCTTTTGGTCCATGCTCAGGCAAGGCGTGAATTAATAGACAAGCACAGCTGGCGTCATTTCTGAATACTACAGTGGCTGGCGTCGTTTGAGTGTTTATGTCGTAATTTTACGATGATCGTAATTTTACAACGGTCATACTCTTAAGATGGTCGTAATTTTACAATTGTCGTAATTTTATTATGGTCGTACTTTCACAATTTTACGACGTCATACTTTTTACGATGGTCGTAAATTTACGATGATCGTACAAGTGGAAGGCGTTTGAAAATACGAAGTGCATTATATGTAAGATTGGGGGGGGGGCGTGTCATGGAGAAGTTTGTAGGAGTGACGTGGCAGAACTGAGCAAATGCCTTATTCAGTAGTGGACTGTTTTATTATTATTATTGAAGATGGATAAGTTTGTAGGAGTGCCGTGGCAGAGGTTGGAAGCACCTTTGTTCAGTAGTCAACCTAAAGGTGTTATCACACTGGGCTATTTTTCCTCCGACTGTTGGAGCAAATGTGCAGCCCGCAGCTTTGGGGGGGGGGGAATGATACATGCTGAAGGAAAATAAATTTCCTCCAGCACAATATCAAATGACATTCTATATCCATTGTTGACAAAACAAAATGTGCCTCCGTAGTGATTTGACGGCGGAAAATGTGCTGAAGGTTGTCGGTACCGCCGGTGAGTCGGATGTTGGAGGAAAGATAGCCCAGTGTGATAGCCCCTTCAGTCACACCAAGAGTCGTTAGGTCTGCCTTCTGTTCAACCCCATTGTCATTGTCACTACCACCACCACCACACCGTCAACTGCTATCACCATTGCTATCCCCCGACTATTTGCCTCACTCTCCATTCCATTGCCACGCAGTGGTAAGTGAGAAACTCCTGTCATATCAAAGTCCTGGCAGTTGTGGCTTTTTTAAGGCCGGCGTTAGGTCGCCTCACCACCTGGCCAGGTCTGTCGGGAACCAGCGCAGCAAGCTCGCAACGGGTCCCAGGATTCAAACTCACAACCACCTGCCCATGAGCAGGTATCCACTGGGCTACTGCTCAGTACACTCTGCTACTATTCTGTCACTGCTACTACTACTACTACTTCATCCTGCCACCATTTCATTTTATCATCCTTCCTGCCCCCCCCCCACACACACATCACTAATGATACACAGGCAATATACAGTCTGTGCTAATTATAGGACTAGACTAATTTGAGTTAATCATGTGTACTATGGACAGAATGGCACTGTTCTTGTAGCGGTCAGTCCTCGGTGCTCTGATGGTACAAGTTTGTTGTTGTACCTTGTAGCATGGCATGGTGGGGGAGCATTAGATGGAAATGTCGGTGACGAGGGTCAGTGAGTAGGTCATGTACAGGGCCAGCTAAGAATTGTGGGGTCCAATTAGAAAATAGTGGGATCTGTACTCTGCAAAAGTTCGAAATTGATCTTTTGTTTTCATGTATGCCAATTTTAACTAAAAAGCATTAAATGCTTGATATACTAAATAGTGAAAGGCAATATGAATGTTTTATTTTTTAATACAGGTTAAGACAGTCCCAGACATACTGCTTATGCACAGTTCTTTAGATTCCCCCCACTTCAGCTTGAGGTCCAGTTTGATCAAATCAGTCAAATAGGCTTAAAACTGGCCCCGGTCAAGCCAGTGTGGTGTCTTGAGAGTAATTTCTAGGTTGGGTTGATGCCTGCGGGAGTTGGATGAAGTGTAGAATGTGGAGGTCTGTCATGGAGTGCTTATTTTGATGCCCACGGGAGTTGAATGAAGTGCAGAATGTGGAAGTCTGTCGTGGAGTGCTTGTTTTGTCATCTGAGTTATGTTTTTGTATAGATGTGTTGTGGGGTGCCAGGTTCAGGCTAGGCATTTCATTTTAGTTAATTGTAGTTATAAATTTATGTGGGTATGCTGTGCCTTGCTGCATTGCTTCCAACCCAGGCATTGGGTAGGAGACAGGGATGGCCCTTCATCCATGAGGAGCTAAGATGAGAGGGAAGGGTGGAATGGGTGGGAGTTGGGTGCTTGCCTTTTGACTTGGCTACCCCCTTATAAGGGGGGGGTGAAGAACCACTTGGTATGTAAAAAAAATTATTATTATTATTATATATTTTTTTTACGATGAGTTGCACCTGCCTGATGATTATATGGTTTTAGGGTTCTTATAGAACTCTGTCATTAATGTGCTGCTCCATAGGAAGGATTTTGGTCTCTTAAATCAAAATGTTCCCTTGCCTTTGCTTCATTGTGACCAGCATTTACTCTTAATGCTTCATTTTGTGATAAAACTAGTGACATTATATGGGTGTGAGACCTGGGTTCTAACCAAAGAGTGAAAGAGGAAATTAGAAGTATTTGAAAATGGGCTATCAAGGAAAATACTAGGACCTGTATACAATATCGGATTAGGCCAATGGAGGCGAAACCACAGTGTAGAAATTAGGGGGATGGCAGAGCGAGCATTTATAGAATGGGAAGAAGGCCACGTGGCAAGAATAAATCAAGAAAGGAACCCATACCAAGTTTTAAAGGGGGCAGTTGTAGGAAAGAGACTGCTGGGAAGACCCATGCAGATGAGATAACAAGATTATCCAAGATGTCAAACAATTTGTGGGAAATCCATAGGAATAGCAGATCACCAATGACAGAGACTGTTGGAGAAGCTTGGTGAAGCCAGTCATGGGATTTCAGGCTCGCACAGGAGTGAGTCATAGGATATCTTCATTTTCTTATTTGTGGCGAAGTGCAATGCCCATGACCACGTGGTTCAGTTCCTGTTCCTACGACCATCATTCTTTGAGTACATAAGAACATAAGAATGAAGGAGACTGCAAGAGACCATAAGGCCTACCCTAGGCAGGTTATCCATCACCACTTGTCATCCCCATCCATAAAGTTGTCTAATCGTTTCTTAAAACAACTGATAGTTTCAGCGCTTACTGCATGGTTACTAAGTCTATTCCATTCGTCGACCACCCTACTAGTAAACCAATTCTTGCCTATTTCCTTTTTAAATCTAAAATTGTCCAGTTTATAACCATTACTGCGAGTCCTGAGTAAATTGGAAAAAGAAGACATGGGTCCAGTTCTGGATATATTCCAGACCAGTTTTGATCTTAAGCTTCTCCAGCTTGTCACAAGTTGTCTCAACCATTGTTTCAAGGTGGAAGAGATGGACATATCATTCTTTGTCTTTACTGTCGGGTCTTTGATGTGTGGCCTGAAGGTCATATGTGTATTTATGCAAGTGTAGTGCACAGGAAAGGATCAGTGCTCCTGTTGTCTTGTTTCTTACTCTCCAATTACTTATCATCAATCAGTCAACCAATTGACGATTCTCACAACTCCAACCCCTGCCATGTCACTCCTGCAAACTTCTCTCCACCTGCCCAGTTCCACTTCCTCATTTTTTACCAAACCCGCCACAATATCATATGAAGCCTGAAATTTTGTTGATTATATCAAAAGTGAGGCCCCGGATTTTTGGGCGTTGTCCAGCTGGTGAGGTTACCTGTTAAATCCAAATATCAGGTTCTTCTTTGACTTGTGGTAGTTAAGGGTGCAGAGTTTAATCATATATGTTGAAGTTTATGTATACATACATATCTTGGGCCCAGGTGCTAGTGAAAAATGGAACCCCCCCCCACACTAGAAAATGCAACTCATTATCTGTAGGTTATGTTAGGTATTTTAATAAACAATTCTTATTAATGAATGTTTATGTGTTACCTGTTAATGAACAGAAAAAATCAACATTTGTAGTATTTTGAGTGGGAGGTCCATTTCCCATGGGGGGGGTCCATTTTCTGTGTCATACCAGAGCTCTGGAAAGGCCTGACCGAAGCCTGCCCATCCTTATCATATACAATGGACCCACTGTGTATCACAAAGTGATTTAGTATTTCATGTTTCCACTCACTAATTATCATAAAGTGAATATGATTATCAAACAAGTAAAGAAATAAGAGCCACCCACTTACAGAGGTGCTGAAGTAGTGCTCCGGTGATGGGAGTTGGGGGTGAGCAGCGTCACTCACGAGTGCTAATGGAAAGCCGTCTCTGCTATACTTTCAGCTTGTAGATGTTTCCCATGTAGAAAATAGGCAAGAATAATCACATTCTCCACTTTTCTTGGTTTTGGTGGTTCCTCGTACGTGAAAAGGTTGAGAAAATACAGCCAAAGTTTATCTATATACCAAGAGCATCTTTCTCCTTAGAAGGGAGGTAGCAGGCCAAGACATGCACCCACTCCCACCCATTCCACTCACATCCACCAGCCTTCCTCCCCCCCCTCATCTTAGCCCCTCATGGATGAAGGGTCATCTCTGTCTCCTGCCCACTGCCTGGGTCAGAAGCAATCCAGCAAGACACAGTACATCCATAGCAGGGGTGCTTCACTTACACAACAACCCTTCCTCTTCATCCCACTGTGCAGTAAAGAGAGAAGATGGGGGAGAAATCCCTTTGGGTTGTGTCAGAGTTTCATCATATATATTGAAGAGTTTATGTATACATACATATCTTGGGCCCAGTATAGAGACAGTCTGTGAGCTCTGTTGGGTTCCACCTCTGCATGGAGTCAAGGATGTTGACAAGCCTTGAATATGGGTAGCAGGTTGTGACCTCCAAATATATTGTCTCCAGTGCTCGCTGCTCACTAAATTAAGTTTCCAAAATAATCTTGCACAACATAAATGTTGCTTCAAGTCACTGGCAAAACTAAAACTCACTAGCAGTGATCCCCCCCCCCTGCATAGACCTATCTGGGAGAAGTCATTGATTGTTGTCTATGTTGTATTAGTGTGGGATTGTTTCTGTGTCACTCATAGGACCAGTACAGACAGGTATCCAATGTTGGTCCTGCCGCAGCATGAAGTATACTGTAATCCCATTTCACACAATCGTTCTTTCCTAAATTCTGCGTCTAGTTTGTCTGAACTGGAGGACTAAACCTTATTGTCTTGTTTGCGGTGGGTGGACGGATAATTGATTAATCATCTCATTTCACATAACTTGTTTTTCCAAAATTCTGCTTCTAATTTTTCTAAACCTTAGAATTAAAATTAATTTTCCTCTTTTCAGCGGGTGGACCCAGAATTGATCTTCACCAAGCAGGAGCGTATTGGTAAAGGGTCCTTCGGCGAGGTGTTCAAAGGCATCGACAACCGCACCACACAGGTCGTGGCTATCAAGATCATTGACCTTGAAGAGGCAGAAGATGAAATTGAAGATATTCAGCAAGAGATCATGGTTCTTTCACAGTGCGACTCCCCCTTTGTCACAAAGTATTATGGCTCATATCTCAAAGGTAGGTGACTGCTTTAGTGGTTGTTATGGACTAAGAATTCCATTATCTTGAAGCCTAAGTTGATTTTGACTGTACGTAGATGAAACAAATCTGAATTTTTTTAATAGGAGGGAATATTTTACACATGACAATAAGAAGTGTTCTTGAAATATTGCCCCTATATATGTATAAGACCTAATTATGGTTTGTTATTTTGTGTATACAAATGATTCACTTTTGGGTATTTCTGATTTTGTAGGTAGATGAAGAACAGCTGCATTTGTTGTGTATGAGGGAATGCTTTACATGTGGCAAACAAAGGTTTATTCTTGAAATATCGTCTTACTGTGGGTTTTTAATTTGTATGTATACAAACGTTTCACCATAGGGTATTTCTGAAATGATTGTAGATAGATGAAGAACAGCTGTGTTTGTTGTGTATGAGGGAATATTTTATACATGGCAATCAAAGGTTTATTATTGAAATATTTCCTCTATATTTCATATAAGACCTAATTATGGGTTGTTATTTTATGTGTATACAAACAGTTTGCTATTGGGGATTTCTAAAATTCAGAAATCTTGAGAAAGTCCTCCATAAGGAGCCACTGTCCCATTGTCTTCCGAGAGGAAGACTTTGTGGCATTAAACTGATTTGTGACGTTAAACTGAAATGCAGTTGGAGTGATAAGTTCCAAGATTTAGAGAATCCCTGTTTCCATAAACTTTTTAAGATACTCAGGTTAAAGCATTTTCATTCCTACTATCGGAAAGTTCTCAATTTTAGGTCCATAATAGAGAGACTTGTCAATACTTTTCCCCCCTTGTGTAAAGATGGATTCAACCATCACAGTATTCCAGTACTTACTTAAATCAACTGTCCTCTTTAGGAACAAAGCTGTGGATCATCATGGAGTACCTGGGTGGTGGGTCTGCCCTGGATTTAATGAAGGCGGGGAGCTTTGAGGAGATGCACATCGGAATCATACTGCGCGAGGTGCTCAAGGGCCTTGACTATCTTCACAGTGAAAGGAAACTCCACAGAGACATAAAGGGTGAGTTTGGGTTCAGTATTACAATGAAATGAAAGGCTTATGGCTTGCATATATGCTGTCCCATTGGAATTTCTTTTTTCCTTCTTTCTTCCCTTCCCTTTAAATTTCATAATGTAGTACAAGCTGCCACAGCAAATTGTATATTCATTTGAAGTTACTTAACAGAATTTAATTACAAAGTATTTATATATATATATATATATATATATATATATATATATATATTATTATTTTTATATATATATATATATATAAATATATATATATATATATATAACAAAGTATTGTTTAATGGGCTATATAGTGGTAACCAGGAGAAGAATAGGAGTTTTGGATGTACATGTTCTTAGGGGAAAGATTGGGGAAATATCAGATAATTTTTTGACGGGATGTAAGTTGAGAGTGAAGGATAGATGGAGAACGAGGGAAAATGACAGAAAGTAGGGTGATGCTGAGAGTAAACTGCTTAAATGAGAAAGAAAAAAAAGGAGTACAATAAGGCGAGAGAAGAGTGGGAGGGAGTGAAGGATCAAGTAGAACTGGGAATGGAAGAGGAATGGGGATGTTTCAAGGAGGGAGTCACAAAGTGTGCAAAGATGGTGTGTGGAACATGGAGGACGGGAGGAAATAGGAGGAAGGGTAGTGAGTGGTGGGATGATTAAGCAAAGAAGGTTGTAGAAGAAAAGAATTGAGCATTCACAGATTGGTTACAAAGTAGGATGAGAGAATCATATGAGAGGTACAAAGAAAAGAGAAGAGAAGCATAAGATAAAGGAAGCAAAGAGGAGAGCAGATGTGAAATGGGGGTAAGAATATGACATTTTTTTTAAGTAATGAAAAGATGTTTTGGAAAGAAATTAAGAGAGGAAAAGGAGACAAATCAAATAGAGAAGAAAAAGTAAAAGGTGCAGATGGAGAGATGATAATGGAAGAGGAAGATGAGCAGAGTATTTTAGGGAGTTGATAAATGTGAGGGAGGATAGGGAGGGAAAGGTAGTTGCATTGGCAAGTGAAAGCAGTGAGGGTAGAGTGCCAGAGGACTAGAGGAGTGCCTGTATAATTCTGCCTTACAAGGGAGAAGGGAACATGTGCGAGTGTAGTAGTTTCAGAGGGATCAGTTTGTTGAGTGTAGTTGGGTAGGCTTATAGGAGAGTTTTGATTGAGAGGATTAGGAGAGGAAGAAACGGAATAATTGGTGAAGAACAGTGTGGGTTTAGGACAGGCAGGGGTTGTGTGGATCAAATTTTTGTGATAAGGCAGATCTATGAGAAAGCTTTAGGTAAAGGTAAGGATGGTTTTTGGACCTTTATGGATTTGGAAAAGGCGTACAAATGGGTAGACAGGAAGGCACTGTGGGAGGTACTGCAGATGTATGGGATAGGAGGAAAGCTTTCAAGAGCAGTCAAGAGTTTTTATGAATGTACTAGAGCCTGTGTTAGAATTAGAAATGGAGAGAGTGAGTGGTTTGAGGTAAAGATGGGACTTTGCCAGGGATGTGTTATGTTGCTTTGGCTGTTCAATTTATACATGGATGGGGTGGTGTGAGAGGTATATGCAAGGGTAATGGGCTGGGGATTGGAGATGGTTAAAGAAAATGGGAGATAAACCAGTTGTTTCCTGATGACACAACACTTGTAGCAGGATCAGATGAGGGATTAAGGAAGTTAGTGACGGAATTTGGGAAGGTGTGCAAAAGAAGGAAGTTGAAGATAAATGTGAGCAAAACTAAGGAGATGAGATGTACAAGGGGAGAAAGTGGCAGCAGACTGGAAGTGAGTATTAAGGGAGAGAGACTGGAGGAAGTGGATAGCTTTAGATACTTGGGTGTGAATGTGACAGGAAAAGGAATGGAGGTGGAGGTAGAATGTAGATTGAGAGAAGCAAGTAAATGCTTTTGGGGATTAAAAAGTGTAATGAGAAATAGATATTTGGGAATGGATGCTAAGAGGAGATTGTATGAAGGAGTGATTGTACCAACAGCACTGTATGGGGCAGAAACATGGAACATAAGAGAGGAAGAGTTTGAATGTATTTGAGATGAAATGCCTGAGAAGTATGGTAGGGGTTACTAGGCTGGATAGAGTGAGAAACAAGGAGGTGAGGAGGAGAATGGGGTTGGAAAGGGAGTTGGGAGATAGGGTTGATGAAAGAGAATTGGGATGGTTTGGACACATGGAAAGAATGAGTGAAGAAAGACAAGTAAAAGAGGTATGGATGGCATATGTGGAGGGAGTGAACATGAGAGGGTGTCCTAGGATGAGATGGATGGATGGGGTGAAAGGGGCAGTAGGAAAGAGAGGAATGTCTGTTGAGGAAAGAAGGGAGAAGGCAGAAGATAGGGGTGAATGGAGAATGGTTGGGTATGGATGATTCTGTGATTCATGGAAGGTAGTGGGTGGGGGATGGGAGGCTGAGGAAGTATGTGTGAATGATATTTTGATGCAGTCCAAAGGGATTTCTCCCTGTCTTCTCCTTTTCTGCTTGAGGGGACGGAGAGGGGGGGGGGGTCGGCGTTTAAATGAAGCAGCCTTGCTGTGGATGTGCTGTGTCTTGCAACACTGCCTCTGACCCAGGGCAGTGGGCAAGATGCGGGGATGACCCGTCATCCAGGAGGAGCCAAGAAAAGAGGGAGGGAGGGGTGGTGAATGGGAGTGGAGTATGTGGGGATGGAATGGGTGGGAGTGGATTTATGCCTTTGATTTTGGCTACCTCTCTTGTAAGGGGGAAAAAGCTCTTGGTATATGTATGTATTGTTCTCCTTATATGATTTTGCTGGTTACCTTTCTTATACATACATGTTGGTATGTATGTATAAGGAAGGTAACCAGCAAAATCATATTTTCACCTCTTAACATTACAATATGAATGCCCCGTATCTCCCTATTAATCATTGGCTCTAGTTTTGAAAACCAACAAAATAAAACTGAGGTTCTATTCCATTACTCCATATATGAAACTCACACTTCACCTTATCCATCCATCCATTTCATTCTTGGTCTACCCCTTACGCACACTCCCTCCACCTCTGCCTTTGGGCTGCATCAGTTTATCATTTATTCACGACCACTGTTCACTCACAAGAACTGGAAGACACACTGCTGCATGCCTGACTCCCTGATGTCCATCTCTCTGAATCCTCTCTCCCCCAAAGAGAACAGAGTCCCCCTGGCCAGGCTGTGGCCACCATCCAGCAATTCTAAGCTATCAGAAGAGGCTGGATGACAGCATTGCAGTCTAGAATGTAACACTTCACCCCCCATACCATACGACACATTATGGAAGACTGCACTTTATGCAATCATGCACGCCAACAACACATTATACACTCTGTAAGGGATTTGTGGGAAAACCCTGTTTCAGCCATGGCATTCCTCAGGGAGACAAGATTGCTCGGCCAGATGGTCTAGGGAACCACGACAACTCACGCCTGTCTCTTGCCCTCTCTCTTTCACACTCTTTCCTCTAAATCTTCACTCATTCTTAAGTCTATTTGCCAAAACTATCCCAGTGTCCTTTGATCAAGCATATCTACCAGCTCCCTTTCTACCCCTGCCCCCTGCATCAAAATATCATCCATACACAACCACCCTCCACTTGCACCTATCCTCTTCTCTCTCCCTTCCCTGTTCAACATACATTCCCTTGTTGCTCAAAGCCCCTTTCACCCCAGTTACCCATCTCATTAAGTCATCCCCTCAACTTCACTCTATCCACCTCTGCTTTTCAGTCTTTTTTGCTAATGTTTCTTCACTCATTCTTTCCATGTGCCCAAACCATCCCAATAATAGACTTTCATCAGCCCAATCTACTAGCCCCCTTTCTACTGCTGCCCTCTGCCTCATCATCTCATTTCTCACCCTAGCCATCCCAAGAACCCCACCATACTTCTCAAACACTTCATCTCAAATGCATTTAAAATTCTACTTCCTGCCTCTCTTCCATTCCGTCTCTGCCCCGTACAATGTCATCAGCACAGTCACCTCTGCATATAGCCTTTTCTTTGTGTTCATCCTCAGATACCCATTTCTCCTGATATTTCTCACACCTAAGACAGGGGTCACCATTATTTATCTATTTTTTATTTATTTATTTTATTATTATTAATATTATTATTATTATTATTATTATTACTTTTTTTTTTTCACAGTGGGCCAGACAACTGAGAGAATGACTAGCATGGTCCGCTTAACAATGTTGTTCAATGCAGTACAGTGAATATGCAAAAAATAAAGGCAACCAACATGTATATTTACCAATACACAAATTACAAAATACACCAAAAATAAAAACAAATATGTGTATTTAGTTATTCATTTATTCTTCTTTTTCTTTTCTTTCTTTTTCTGTTCTTTCTTTTTTCCCACATGTACAATGTGGCAGTGGGCCGGATGAACTGACCTCACGGGCTGTAGTTTGGTGAGCGCTGCCCCAAGACATTTACTAGCTCCTTACATACATAATACCAAAAGCTGTTTTCCCCTTTATAAGGAGATAGCCCGATCAAAGCATACACCCATCCAACACCCATCAGAAACCAATTTGCCACTGCTCCCGTCTTAGCAACTCATGGATGTATTTTTTACAGCTGCTAATGTGCTCTTGAGCGAGATGGGGGACGTCAAACTAGCAGACTTTGGTGTTGCCGGCCAGTTAACCAACACCACGAGTAAGAGGAACACATTTGTTGGAACCCCATTTTGGATGGCCCCTGAAGTTATAAAACAGTCAGCTTATGATTCAAAGGCAAGTTGCTAAAAGAACCAGTTTAATTTTTACTTTTATTTTTATTCGTTTTATTGTTATTATTATACATATATTTGTCTTGCAACACTCCTTCTGACCCAGGACAGTGGGCGAGATGCAGGGATGACCCATCATCCAGGAGGAGCCAAGATAAGAGAGCGGGTAGAGGGTGGAGGGGAGTGGGGTATGTTGGGATGGAATGGGTGAGGGTGGGTTTTTATGTCTGTTTTTTGGCTACCTCCCTTGTAAGGGTGGGAAAAGCCTTTGGCATATGTATTTACTTGTTTATTGTTATTATTTTATTTTATTTATTATTATTTTTTTTTTTTTTCCTTAAAGGTTCCACAAAGCTGAATAAAGTTGTTGGGTATTTGTCATTTTTTTTCCACAACGTGCTGTAAAAAACTGGGCATTAACCATAAAGTCATTGCTGTATTACTCATTCTCTTTTACTCTGAGTAATGATAAACACAGAAAATGTGATCAAACCAGTTCACAGAATGCGGGGGTATTTCATATACCATTACAAAAAATATATAAAATCAAGACAACACCGGCATCTTTGTGTACCCAGTCGCTCCTCATGACACCTATGTACATGTCATCATACTGAAGTGAATATAAAAAAAATTCAGTTTGTGCAGAGCGTCATGTCATGCCATCGCAGTTCAAGTACAATGTGTAATATTTTTGTTGTTCATTTTTTTTCTCGCAGGCTGATATCTGGTCTTTAGGTATCACAGCAATTGAATTGGCAAAAGGAGAACCTCCCAATAGTGATCTCCACCCTATGCGGGTCCTCTTCCTCATCCCGAAGAATAACCCACCACAGCTTACTGGTAACTACAGTAAACCCTTCAAAGAATTTGTCGAAGCATGTCTTAACAAGGATCCAGAAAACGTAAGTTAATTTGTATTCTGTGACTTCATAAATTTGAATGAAGACGACATAAAGACAGAGCAGTGGCCACTGTACTCATTGTAAATACAATGACGGGTGTCCAACCACCACATGCATACACACCCAAAATAATAATTATAATAATGCACACAGGTTTTTTTTAGCTAAACACAAGTTGATGATATAGAAACCTCTCTGAACCCTTACGGGTGTCATGATAAAGTTCTAAGGGCCATGGTGCCTGGGAGCTACAGTTCAAGGATTACTGACATAGAGGAACTAATGATGAGTATCCGCATGTGGTGGTCATGCAAACTGCCTATTTTCAAAACCTGTCAGCCCACTCTGAATCCTCTCTCCCCTGAGAGGACAGAGTCCACTTGGCCAAGCTGTGATGCAGTCACCATCCAGAACTTCTAAGATGCCAGAGGAGGCTGGATGACAGCATCACAGATAACTGTCCAGGAGGCAACACTTCACTCCATACTATCCAGTTTATTATGGAAGACTGCATTGTACACAATCATGCACGCCAACAACATAACATAGACTTTATAAGGGATTTATGGGAAAACCCCATTCCAGCCATGAAGGCCATTTTGCAGGTGTTCATCACTGGTTCCTCTACTTCATGACAGAACTGAGGTAGCAGATTAGTAGCCAATGCAGTAATTGCATACATTAATAGTTTTATTTTTATATATTGAATACCTTATTTCATTCTTATTATCCCCCCTGGATAATAATGTCCATTTTCATTGCAGAGACCAACAGCCAAAGAGTTGCTCAAGTTCCAGTTCATTCGAAAGGCGAAGAAAAATTCGTATCTCATTGATCTCATTGACCGCTTTAAAAAGTACAAGAAAACTCGCAGTGATACAGATACAGATTCTGATGCCTCAGATTCGTAAGTATTACTCTGTCTTCCATAAAGCATGGGCTGAATTTTTCTCACAAGATGTATGTATATATATATATATATATATATATATATATATGTATATGTGATATGGTTTAACGTCACACACTCCCCCCTATTGGGAGGCTAGGATGGTGCCCCTGACAGAGGACTTTGTAGCATGGAATTTAATGAACCATGCCCTTGGTTCAACTTTGCTGGTAGCAGGATTTGAACCGCCCTCACTTTGACCTTTGCCGCAAGTAACGACACCCTAACCCGCTCCATATCAGGCATCACCAAACTTTTTTCATAGCGGGCAAGATAGCTGGGAGAATGAGTGCAGGCCACATAACTTTTATGTTCAGTACAATACAGTGAATACACATCTAGATTTGGGGGAGGGGGGAGAGTGTACAGTGCAGCTGCAGGCCATGTGAACTGACATCGTGGGCCTTAGTTTATAGACCCCTGCTCTAAAACCATGGGTGTGTTTAGATATTCCCCAAGCAAAGGACGTGTTTTCAGTGGCATACAGAGTGGGGGACAAAGGGGCGGTGGCCCAGGGCATGCAATGAAATAATTTGGGGAAAATGACTTAACAAATTTAGTTGATTTATATTTAAATTGAATAAAGTGTTTATTTTTTGTTTTATCTCTTTACCTATTCAAAATATCTTCCTTTCTCATAATATTTCTCAGTACTATGAGGCCTTATACTTGAATCTTTGGGGCATACAGTCAAGGAGTTGGCCCCAGGCATCATCAGACCTCTGCATGCCACTGCATGTTTTCCACCAGGACTGATAGATTTGTGAACTTTAGCATGTTGAATAATAAAGATATAGTCACTTGCAAATGGAAAGATATTACGCATACTAACTAAAACATGGATGCCCACTGGCTGATCAGATTAGAGCATTGCTACTTGCAGTGGAGGTTGAGGTGATGGTAGCATGAACCCTGCAGCCAGCAAGTTGGACCAAGGGTATGACTCATTCAGCTCCATGCTACAAATTCCTCTGTAATAGGGCACTGTCCAAGACTCCTGATATGGGAAGTTTGCAATGTTAAACTAAATTGTCATGGCTTGCGAATGCAAAGATATTGCATACTACCTAAAACATTTCAGAAGCACTTATTCTTTATCCATATATATATATATATATATATATATATATATATAATATATCATTCTCTGATCCTGATTGCCAAGGGAAATCCTTAAGACATTTTTATTTTATTTTTATTTATTATTATTAAGATGGATGTGTTGGCATCGAGTGAAACTAAGTTGAAAGGAAGGGGTGAGTTTGATTTTGGGAGTGTAGTGAGGAGGATCTCAGGAGTGAAGAGAGGACGAGGTAGAGATGGGGTGGCTATACTAGGAAGTGAAGAGATAGGTAAATGTGTAGTGGAGTGGAAGGAGGTTTCTATTAGGTTTATGTGGATGAGGGTGAAATTGGGAAGGGAGATATGGGTTTTTGTGTGTATGTGGGCCTGGTAGTGAGAAAAGTGTAGAGGAAGGGGAGGCTTTTTGAATAGATTTAAATGAGTGCATAGAGGGATTAGGGAGGAACATCAATATAATGGTATTGAGAGACCTTAATGCTAGGGTAGGAAATGAACCAATAGATGGAGTGGTAGGTATGTGTGGAGTTCCAGGAAAAAATTGTAGTGGAGAGTTGATGGTGATGTGTCTAGAGAGTTGATAATAGCAAATACAGTGTTTAGGACAAAAGTCGAGCATAAGTACACATGGGAGAGGGTAGTGGATGGAAGGGTGGTAGATACAGCATTAATGAACTATATAGTGGTAACCAGGAGTATAGTAGGAAGAGTTAAGGATGTACATGTTCTAAAGGAAGAGGGTGGGGAAATATAATTTTTTTTGGTGGAAGAGTGGAGGAGAGATGGAAAAAGAGGAAAGGAAAGAAGGTAGGGAGGTGCTTAAAGTGAACTGCTTAAATGAGAAAGAAAAGGAGGAGTACAAGAAGAAGCTGGGAGAGGAGTGGAAGGGAGTGAAGGATAGAGTAGAACTAGGAGTGGAGGAGGAATGGGGATGGTTCAAGGAGGGAGTCATAAGGTGTGCAAAGATGGTGTGTGGAACAAGGAGGGCAGGAGGAAATAGAAGGAAGGGTAGTGAGTGGTGGGATGAGGAAGCAAAGAAGGGTGTAGAAGAGAAGAAGCAAGCTTTCACGGATTGGTTACAAAATAGGATGAGAGAATCATATGAGAGGTACAAAGAAAAGAGATCAGTTTAAGTGTAGTTGGGAAGGCTTATGGGAGGGTCTTGATTGAGAGGATTAGGAGAGGAACAGAGGGAGTAATTGGTGAGGAACAGTGTGGGTTTAGGACAGGTAGGGGTTGTGTATATAAGATTTTTGTGGTAAGATAGATATGTGAGAAAGCTATAGGAAAAGGTAAAGATGTTTTTTGGGCTTCTATGGATTTAGAAAAGGCTTATGACAGGGTAGACAGGAAGGCACTGTGGGAGATATTGTAGATATATAAGATAGGAGGAAAGCTTTTAAGAGCAGTCAAGAGTTTTTATGAAAGTAGAAGAGCTTGTGTTAAATTCAGAAATGGAGAGAGTGAGTGGTTTGAGATAAAGGTGAGACTTTGCCAGGGATGTGGTATGACATGTTGACTGTTCAATTTATACATGGATGGGGTGGTGCAAGGGTAATGGGCCAGGGATTGGAGATGGTTAAAGAAAATGGAGAAAATAGGAGGTTGTCAGTTGTTTGCTGACAACACTGTGCTTGTGGCAGGACCTGAGGAAAGATTAAGGAAGTTAGTGATAGAGTTTGGGAAGGTGTGTGATAGAAGGAAGTTGAAGATAAATGTGGGTAAAAGTAAGGTGATGAGATGTACAAGGGGATAGAGTGACAGCAGGCTGGAAGTGAGCATTAAGGGAGGGAGACTGGAGGAAGTGGATAGTTTTAGATGCTTGGGTGCGAATGTGGCAGGAAAGGGTGGAGTGGAGGTGGAGGTAGAATGTAGATTGAGAGAAGCGAGTAAATGGCTTGATGGATTAAAAAGTGTAATGAGGAATGGGAATGGAGGCTAAGAGGAGTTTGCATGAGGGAGTGATTGTGCCAGCAGCACTGTATGGGGCAGAAACATAGAACATAAGAGAGGAAAAGAGAAGGAGTTTGAATGTGTTTGAGATGAGGTGTCTGAGAAGTATGATAGGGGTTACTAGGCTGGATAGAGTGAGAAATGAGGAGGTGAGGAGGAGAATAGGCATGGTAAGGGAGTTGGGAGATAGGGTGGATGAAAGAGTATTGGGATGGTTTGGACACATGGAAAGAATGAGTGAAGAAAGATCAGTAAAAGAGGTATGGAAGGCAGATGTGGAGGGATTGAACATGAGGGGGAGTCCTAGGATGAGATGGATGGATGGGGTGAAGGGGGCTTTGGGGAGGAGGGGAAGGAAGGGAGAAGGCAGAAGATAGGGGTGAATGGAGAATGGTTGTGTATGGATGATGCTCTGATGCATGGAAGGGAGTGGATGGGGGGGATGGGGGAGTGGTTATGTGTGAATGATATTTTGAGGGAGGGAGGGGTGGTGAATGGGAATGGAGTATGTGGGGATGAAATGGGTGGGAGTTGGTTTGTGCCTTTGATTTTGGCTACCTCCCTTGTTAGGGGGAAGAAGCCCTTGGTATATGTATGTATGTATTTTTTATCCAATTGGAAATGTATTTCATGAATAATTTTACTCAGAATTAGTCTGCAAAAGGGAACCTGATCATAGGATAGATTTATTCAGAAACACATGTCAATGTTAATTCTTGTTCACTCATCTAGTTGGCATGTTTCCTACAGAGAGGACAGTAGAGTGGAAAGTGATGTGGAAGACCCAGCATGGAACTTGACCGTTAAAGGTCTCCCGCCAGGAGAAATTACGAATTCCTTCTCGTCCTCGCCTTCATCCTCCATCCTGTTGGACTCTCCGTCTTCAGCCATCCTCTCTTCCTCGCCATCGTCTTCCTCACCACCACTTCTGAACTCGAAGCAAACGTCAGTTCTCCATTCACCTTCCAAAGAAAACAATGTCATAAAAAACAGAGAGAAACCAACATCACCAGTAAGTATTTGTATAATCATAGACAGGGAAGGAATAAGTATGCATACTTAATTATCTATTTATTTGATAAGATATGGATGGGGTGGTACAGGAGGAGGTAGGTTTGGAGATGGTAGATCAAAGAGAAATGAATGGAGATGTACAGATCAAAGAGAAGAGAGAGGTGAGCCAGTTGTTGTTTGTTGATGACACTGTGCTTGTGGTTGGGTCAGAAGAGGAGCTAAGGCAGTTAGTAATGGATTTTGTTATAGGAAGTTGAAAATAAATGTGGGTAAGAACAAGGTAATGAGGTGTACAAGAGGTGATGTTGGCAGTAAGCTGGAGGTAAGTCTTAAATGTAAGAGATTATAGTATTTAGAGTCACATGTTACAAGGAATAGAGAGTGGGGGGTGGAGATGAACTGTAGAGTGAGAGAAGCAAAAAGTGTCATTAGAAATAGTTATCTGCGGACGAATACAAAGAGAAGACTGTATGAAGAGGTGATTGTGCCTACAGCGGAGACTTGGAATTTAAGGGAGGTGGGAAGGTAATGTGGGTGTTATGAGGATGGATAGAGTGAGACGTGAGGAGGAGAGTGGGGGTGGAAAGGGAGCTGACAGGTAAGGCTGATGAAAGAATGCTGGGGTTGTTTGAATGAGAAAAGACAAGCTAAAAGAGTCTGGATGGTAGAGGTAGATGGAGTGATTCTGAGAGGTAGACCAAGAATGTGATGGATGGATAGGGGTAAAGGGAGTGTTGAGTAAAAGGTGAATGTCTGTTGAGAAGGGAAGGGAGAAGGTAAGGTAGGTGTAAGTGGAATACAGTTGCGAGTGTAATGTAAATTGATGTGACCTGAAGGGACTTCTTCTTGAAAATCCATGTGAACAAGTTGCATAAACACGGCAAAGGAAACATGGACTGGAAGTGAAGCGTTTGTTCCTGACATTTTGTCTATTGACTTTCCTTTGAGAAAGTGAATAGATGAAATGACAGGAATAAAAGCTTCACTTCCAGTCCATGTTTCCTTTGCCGTGTTTATGGGACTTCTTATTTTTGCATGAGAAGACAAGGAGGCAGGTTCACTGTGTAAGTGAAATGGACCTGCTGTGGCTGTGCTTCTGCGTCTTGATGGGCGGGAAACAGGGATGACCCTTCATCCATGAGGAGCTAAGAGGAGAGGGAAACAGGGGTGGTGGTGGTGGATGCAGCGAGACACAGCATGGCCACTTTGCTTAATTGGCAGCCCTCCCCTCCCCACCTCTCTGTCCCCTACTGTGGGAAATAGAGAAAACTGGGAGAAATCCCTTTGGGCTGCATTAAAATATCCAGCACACAATGACTTACATTATATTTCTTTTTATTTTCACAGACAAGACCATCAAGTGTCGCACCCCCTCCACCAGCAGAGCTTAATGACAAACGACATAGAAGTTCCTGGGCTGGAGAGACGACTGAACTTGCTTCTCCCACGCGCTCCTCCACCTCCCAACATCACACCAATGGGGACGACCCTAGACTGTCCAGCGACATCAATGACCTCCACATCGAGGAGCGACGGAATGACATTAATGAGCACAGGAATGAACGAAATGAGAGACGACTGTCTAGAGATATCAATAACCAGCAGCGTGGAGACAACACCAGGGAGTCCAGAGATCAGCGGCGTGGAGAGCAGCGACTCAGCAGCTCACAGCCACCGCGGGCAAAGTCACCTCCTTCCAATACGAGCTCTTTGAATGGCGTTGTGCTGCCACTAATAGCAGATGTGAGTATGACTTCTCTTAGAATTTGTATACATAAGAATGGAGGACACTGCAAGAGATTAGAAGGCCTACACTAGGTAGTTCCACATCCATTACCACCCGTCATCCCCATCCATAAAGTTATCTTTTGTTCTCTTAAAACAACCCATTGTTTCAGCAGCCACTACATGGTTACTAAGTCTGTTCCATTCGTTAAACACTGTTGTTAAGCCAAGGGAAGGGAAACGTGGGAATTTGTGCCTCTACTGGGATTGTAACATTTCACTCAACCAGGTTCGACTAATGTCTTTCAAAGTTGGTTGTTTTGATGCAAACTTAAGGTTGAAGACATTAAAGGGAAACAGTTTATCTGCTGTTGGACCTGGCATCATCATATATGGAGAGATTTTGTTAAATGGACCCATTGATAGATACATATTCCAAGAGCCTTCTCCCCCTTACAAGAGAGGTAGCCAAAGTCA
Organism: Oratosquilla oratoria; assembly: GCF_046742065.1. NCBI lineage: Eukaryota > Metazoa > Arthropoda > Malacostraca > Stomatopoda > Squillidae > Oratosquilla > Oratosquilla oratoria. The sequence goes on from NC_134806.1 coordinate 45,488,913, forward strand.
TAAGGCATAATTCCACCCATTCCATCCCCACCCACTCCACTCCCATTCACCATCCCTCCCTCCCTCCTTCCCTCTTATCTTGGCTCCTAGACTATGGGCCACCCCTGCATTTTGCCCATTGCCATGTCAGAAGCAAAGCTGCTTCATTTAATCAGCAACCCCCCTTCTCAGTTGATCAATTGATGCCATGGCTTAAAGGGATATTCCTTATATATGCCCCATAGCTGAGAGGATGTGAATTGGGGTGTGGGGGGTGTTGCTGTATGGTAAAAGCATGGGGGGGGGGTGAACCGGTTTCAGGAATTGGGGTTTAGGAGCAGATGACTTCCATCACTACAAACAAAATTTTGAACAAATAGAATCCCATTATTTCATAGAATTATGCCAATGCACCAGAGGAGGGTGGAGGGGAGTGGAGTGTATTTAGGGATGGAATGGGTGGGAATGGTTTTTATGCCTTTTTCTATTTGGCTACCTCCCTTTGTAAGGGGGGGAAAAGCCTTGGTATGGTATGTACCACATGACTGGGAGGGGAGGGAGGGAAGGGTAGTGAATGGAAGTGGAGTATGTGGGGATGAAATGGGTGGGAGTGGAACTATGCCTTTGACTTTGGCTACCTCCCCTGTTAGGGGGACAAAGACCTTGGTATTTGTATGTACCACCGTACATTACCTGTGAATATCTTTATGTATGAAGCTGCCTTGCTGTGGATGTACTGTGTCTTGGTTCATTGCTTCTGACCCAGGGCGATTGGCAAGATGCAGGGATGACCCCTCATCCAGGAGGAACCAAGATGAGAGGGAGGGAGGGAGGTGTGGTGAACATTTTTTATTATTATTATATAGATGATGCTTTTGGGGGATAACCTGAATTTTGTAAATATAGATGATGCACAGATGTACTGTGTAGCATGAATACAATGATTTTTAATATAAATTGAAGTACATTTTCTCACTAGATTTAGTTTCTTTCAAAATATTGGGCAGCATTAATACTTGATCTTACTTTTTAAAGGTTTACCCTTTTTTTTGGGGGGGGGGGGGCTCAGGTCCCCTCATTCCCCTGGATCCACCACTGGTGGTGGACAGGAGTGGGTGAGGATGAAATGGGTGGGAGTGGAATTATGCCTTTTGACTTTGGCTACCTCCCTTGTAATTGAGGAAAATGCCCTTGGTACAGTATATGCATGTAAATTTAAGTATAACTAGCTTTTACACAGGTTTCCAATCCAGTTCTTGGACATAAAATCAGTAAACAAATGATTTCTTAGGTAATGAGAGTGAGTATATCATATGGCTTAAAAAAAAAAAAAAAATTACTTATATCCATGCAATTCATCGTTTCTTTTGACACAGCTTCAACGTCGTCACAGCCACAGCAGTCGAGGGGACAAACAGCGAACAGACGCCATGGAAGAATTAAAAGCAGCCTTTGAGTCCGCTGAACGAAGTTGTCCCGGTGTTACCGATGCGTTCTTAAAAGACCTCTTTGCCAAACTTGTCCCCAACATGACAGAAGCAAGGCACAGACAAGCATATGCCAACCTTCTGCGGTGAATGTGCAGCCGAGTCCATAGAGCTGTTTATCCATAGTTGGTTGGTAGCAGAGGCAGAAACTGATTTATTTCAATGTGGAGAAGATTGTCTTTTTTTTTCTTTTCTTTTCTTTTTTTTGTGATGTTACAGCAATGTAATGACTATGTATAGAAGAATGAATTGTTAGCAAAAACTCTGTGATGATTTGCTTTGGGGGAGATGGCAAGGGACGGCTCAGATTGTTTAATTTCTGTTTCGGTTTTGCTGTCTTTTATTCCAATCCTGTGTTACAAGTCATCAGTTTAGTGAAACCTGCTTTGGAAGAAAAAAAAAAAAAAAAAAAAGTTCTCTACAAAAATTCGAGACAAACTCCAAGAATAAGCTGGCAATTTGGTAACGTGATTTATTTGTCGAGCCTACTTATCTCCCCCAGGTTTTGCCAGGTGGGTGTGGGTACTAAGTGGGGTGGCATTGTACATAACCTCAGTGCCTCTCGCCACCTGTAGTGTCTTGCAGCGCTGCCACCTGGCCACCCATGTTGCGTACTGGCGTGGACTGCTTCTTTGTTGTTCATTAAAAGAATATTATTTTTGGAAACGGAAAGTAGAGAGTGTCCTTTTCAGTTGTGCGAGAGGACGTCCGTAGGCGTGAAAGAGACGAAACACCAAATCTTCCTCGTAAAGTTGTAGATTACTTGTGTACATAGGCAGGGGACTCAAAGGTGTGTATGCGCATATGTAGATATGAATGTATGTATGTATACCACTTGTAAATAAAATAATGATTGTGTTACACATTGTGTTGTTGAATCAGAGTGATTGTAAAGGTTGGGATCTTGCCAAGAGTAAGGCTGATTGACCACATCATGTTTGTCAGGAGGATTGTAATAGGATACTAGAAATCCGCCCATGTTAACTGCGGAGGTTGGCAACTGCTGTGTTGGAAGAAGCCAGTATTTGAATTACAGGCATGATGGCAATTGCAAATGTGCACCTATCATTCGATGTCACTGTGCTTGTTTGGCACAGGATCATTTTATATTTGAAAACATCCCTTGTCTCAGTGCTTATATTATTATTGTTGTCATACTTACCCCCCCCCCCTTCCAGTGCTTCGTAACAGGGACTTGGCTCTCTTTTATATCCCTTATTTTGTCAATTGCTCTTCTTTTGTTTTGTAGTTCCTCTCATTCCAACGCCACAATCCACCAAGGGGAACCAGGTTTATGTCTCCAGTGCTAACCTGCACCAACTGTTGTCAAATCCCACTTGGTCATCAAACGCCACCTCAGCTGTTGTGACGAACCCAACCAAAGATTGGCTGTTGAATCGGGTACAAGATGCAGTTATTTTATTTTTTTGTTTTTTCTTTTCTTTTTCCTTTCTTCATTGGTCAGTGACACCAATACTTTATATAATTTCTCTCCTTTCATTTTGGTCATTACTGTTGTAATTTCTTAATTATTATCACTTACCATTATTTGACATTAAAGTCCTTTACCAATTAGAACCCAACATTCCATTTATGGTGATGATTGTGATGTGGCAGAAGTGATTGATTATGCCTAGTCTTACCATTGGTATAAACAAAAAAGGTGTACAGGAAATCTGAGGAGTGTTTGGTTGCTGTGCAGCCTCATAAGTGGTGGGTGGGTAACACCCACAGCAGCAGCAGCAGCGGCGGCGGCATTGGCACATGCTGCTTCCACCACCACTGCTGTGGTCCGTAACTTTATAGCCATCCCTTGCCCAGCCTCTCTTAGGTCTGTGTGTTGGTAAAGCATCTCGCCAGCGGCAAAACCAGTTGCTGCCTTCGCTTCTCTTCCTCCATGACTGTGTGTGGAAAGCTGGGATCAAGCCGCCACTTCTTCCGACACACGGTTCATCGAACAGAAGAAAATAGAATGTCTGATTTTTCATATTTAGTCCAAGGTTTGCAATGTGCTCATCATTTAATCCGTGCATTATTGGTGTGTTTGTGTACAAGTCTTGATTGACATTGTGGTTTCTCCCCATAGACTGTCACGAGTGGGAAGGGTCGTCAAGATTTTGACGAACCCAGTCTTGGAAGCGACTTGTTCTAGAACTTACTTTTATAATTCAGCAAATGACTTTTATCAATTTTATTTTATTTTATTTTTAATTTTATTTCATTTTATTTTTTTATGTAAATAGTGCTGGGCCCTCCCTACTGTTAATGATATTTGTAATTGTAATTAATAGTTATTATCTTGTTGTGAGGACCTATTTTGTTATGCTGATGCTGTCCTCTCAAAGTCTATGTACAGTATGATGGTTGCTAAGTAATAAAAAATCAGTAGAATAATGTTTGGCATTTTTCACTTAACACATTCAAGTTGTTGATTTTTGTAACCTTAACCCCATATGCTCACTATTTGAGCAGGTTAGAGCATCACTGCTTGCGGATAAGGTTGAGGTGATGGCAGTCCAAACCCTGGCACCAGCAAGCTGGACCAAGCGTACAGTTAATTAAATTACATGCGTCCTTTGCAAGGGTCACTGCCCTAGCCTCCTGATATGGGGAGTTCATGAGGTTAAACCCAATCAGACTCTAACTTTAGGGACACAGCAAATCAATCAATCAAATCAGCCATCCTAAGTCCACTGCTGAACAAAGGCCTCCTTCATAGCATTCCATGATTCACATGACCATGCCATCCTCTGCCACGTCACTCCCGCGAACCTCTCGATCTTGTCTCTCCACCTTCTGTCTGGTCTCCCTCTTCCACACTTCCTATCTCACAGCATCCACTCAGTAATACACTTGCTCCATCACTCATCAGTTGTTCGCACTAACTTACCTGCCCAATTCCTCCACCTCTTTTTTACCTCCTCCACAATAACTTTCACTCCAGTCTGATCTCTCACCCAACTTGCTCTCTTTCAGTCTCTCAGCGTTATTCCCATCACTGATCTCTCCATTCTCCTATGTGCAGTCCTTAGTTACTTCCATCGCCTTTGTTAGTTTCCAAGTCTCATATCTGTAGATTATTGCTGCAGAATGCATTGATTGTACATACATATACCAAGGCTTTTTCCCCCTTACAAGGGAGGTAGCCAAAAAGGAAAAGGCATAGAATCATTCCCACCCATTCCATCCCTGAATACACTCCACACCCCTCCACCCTCCTTCTTCCCTCTTATCTTAGCACCTCCTGGATGACGGGTCATCCCTGCACCTTGTCCACTGCCCTGGGTCAGAAGCAGTGTCGCAAGACACAGCACATCCACAGCAAGGCCACTTCATTAAATCGGCGACCCCCCCTCTCCGTCCCCCCATGCATAACAGGAGAAGACGGGGAGAAATCCCTTCGGGCTGCGTCAAATTTTGCCCACACATACTACCTCACCCCCCATCCCCCCGACCATTCCACCTCATGCATCACAACATCATCCATATACAACCATTCTCCATTCACCCCTGTCTTCTGTCCTCTCCCGTCCTTCCTCAACAGACATTCCCCTCTTCCCCAAAGCCTCCTTCACCCCATCCATCCACCTCATCCTAGGACGTCCCATCATGTTCACTCCCTCCACATCTGCCTTCCATACCTCTTTTACTAGTCTTTCTTCACTCATTCTTTCCATGTGTCCAAACCATCCTAATACTCTTTCATCAACCCTATCTCCCAACTCCCTTTCCACCCCTGTAATTGATTGTAAACTTTACATTTCAAACATAAAGGTAGAGGGCCTCTCAGTATTTTATATTTACCAAACACTTACCAGCCAATTGTAATGTGTCTTTTTATTTCATTATCATGATCTTTCATCACTTTCACCATCTGCCCTAAATAATTATGCTCCTCAACTTTCTCAAGACTCCCCATCAGTTACAATCTCTCTACTTTGAACTTTCGTGTTAAACATTACTTTGGTTTTACTCATATTCATTTTTAAACCTATTTTGAGACTTGTTTAGATCACTCAACATATCTTGCAAGTCTTCTGCTCTTTCTGAAATAATGATATCCGCAAATCTTAGGTGGTTCAAATATTCGCCATTAATTTTTATACCTTTTCCCAACTTGCTCTTCTGAAAATACCTTCCAAGCAAGCTGTAAATAGTTTGGGTGAAATTGTATCGCCTTGTCGTACTCCTTTCTTGATCTTGATCTTTTCTGTATCTTTATGTAGTCGAATTATAGAAGTACCTTTCGCATAAATCTTTTCTTAAACTCTTACGATCTGTCCGTTTGTACCCTGCTTGTGTAGCGAGTTTAGTATTGCTATTTGTTCTATCGAGTCAAAGGCCTTCTCATAGTCTACAAAAGCTAAACACAGAGGTGCATTGTATTCTGTTGTTTTCTCGATTAATTGGTTTATCGCCTGCAAGTGGTCTAGAGTCGAATATCCGCTCCTAAAACCTGCCTGTTCTCTCGGTTGGTTTCCATCTAAAACTTGACTTAGTCTATTTGTAAAGATCTTGGAGAGTACTTTATATACATTTGATAGCAAGGTATTCAGTCAATAGTTACGAAGGTCCTTCTGGTCTCCTTTTTTATGAAGCAAAATCAATATAGCATTGCATCACGCATCAGGGACGCTTTCTTGACATAAGCACTGGGTGTACAACTGAGCTAATTTAATATACCTGCGTCTTTCAACAGATCTATTGATACACCATCTTCCCCAGGTGCTTTTCCTCATTTCATAGTTTTTAGAGCAAATTCTACTTCTTTAATCTATGGTACACTACTAATGTCTACACATGAATTTACTGACTCAACTACGGTCTTCAACGAGTAAAGCTCTTGGTAAAATTCTTCTACTTGTTTTACCATTCTGTCCCTGCATTTAATGATTTCTCCATTTCTATCTTTCAAACATAAAATTTGCTGTCGTCCTAAAGCATGTCTGCACTCGTTTACTTTAATACTTTTACCTTTCTAAATAGTTTCCTCTATTTCATTCATGTTTTTCTTTCTCTAATCTATGTCTTTTATTGATAAGCTTGTTTAGTTCTACTCTTTCTATTTCGTCTCTCCTGCTTTTAATCTGCATGGTCCTTCTTTTTTTAATTAGGTCATTTGTAGCTTTGGAGTATTTGTTTTCTCTAATGTTTTTGTACTTCCTACTTTGCCGATTCCCTAATGATATTCACTAAATTCAAATTAATATCTTCCATGGTGTCCTCGTTTGTACTTACAGCTTCAAATCTATTTTCAATTTCTAACTGAAATTTCTGCATATCCTTAACCTTTGCAAGGCTGATTTTCTTTCTCAAAATTAGTTTATTTCTCTTGGCTCTGAAATTAAATTTAGCTGTGCAACCTACCATTCTATGGTGACTACCTATGTTTATTTTATTCATGACCATAACATTGTTAATGCTGTTGCTCTCATCTCCTAATATGAAGTCTATTTCGTTCTCTGTTGTTCCATTTAGACTTCTCCACGTCCATTTACAACCTACACACTTTTGGAAGAAAGTGTTCATTATCCTCATGTTGTAGTTCTCTGCAAAATTGACCAACATCTCGCCTCTGTCATTTCTTTCACCTACTCCAAACTTCCCAATGCATGTCTCATCTCCCATCTTCTTCCCCACTTTAGCATTGAAGTCTCCTATTACCAACATGTACTTTTTTCTTGATCCATTACTTGATTTAAATCATCATAGAAGGACCAATTTCATCATCTGAACTCTGTGAAGTTGGTGCATAAATCTGAACTATTTTTAGAGTGTACCTTTTACACAGCCTAATCACAATCCAAGCTACCCAGTCAGACAGACTACTGAATTTGACTACGTTACCAGCAGCCTCTCGGTTAATCTAGAATCCTACTCCACTGGATCTTTCTTTGTCCTTACTTCCATAGTAAAACAGGTGGTGACCATCTTGTAATTCTATTAGCTTTTCTTCTGTTCTTCGGACTTCACTCAGTCCTATGATGCCCCACTTGATGTTATCTAGTTCTTCCATTAAACTCTCCAGCTTGTGGTCTTCTGAGAGACTTCTTACGTTGTTTAATGTCCAAGACTTGGATCTGCTTGGACAGTGCTTACATTCGGTGGCACACTGCCCGTAAGCACACAAGGCAATGCGATTGGACCTTTAGGAGACAATGTTTTGATTGTGCTGTTCATGGTTGCTATGAAGGGTGTTTTTGGCAGTAATCTCACCTCCGTGCCAACTGGTTTCTGGTGAGATATTTCTCTGGTGTCACCTTATTCATTATATTCAGTGAAGCCCTATATCTATAGGGTGCCCAGTGGTTCACGCCATCATTATGAAGTACCCCATATATCTATGAGGAATTTCCCTGTTCGCCATCAGGGACATGCCAGTTAGCAGTGGGTCCTGCAAATATGCGTGTGAGCTGCTCTTTGTCTGATCTTTCTTACAAAACCTGTTCAATATGGGTGACCCTGCAGAGATTTTCTCTCTATCAACATTGCTTTTGTAGTCAAGATTCTCAAGCCTATCCACCCATCAAGGTGTCAACTCTCAGATAGGGAGGCAGCAAATGATATATAATAAAGATAGAAATGAAGAGACCATTAAATGCAAAAACAGCATGGTAAAAAGAGAAGAATTTTACAAAAAGCTTTACTCATCAAAGACCATAGTTAGGTCAGTAACTTCATTTGTAGACATTAGTAGTGTACCAAAAGTTACACAGGATGAAGTAGCATTTGCTTTAAAACATATGAAATGAGGAAAAGCACATGGGGAAGATTTATATCGGCACATCTGAGAGATGCAGGGAAAAAAGTTTAAAGTAAGTTAGCTCAGCTGTACATCAGCGTACAGCATTCATGTACTGGAACCATTCCTGAATCATGGTGCAATGCTATAGGGATTTTATTTCATAAAAAAAAAGGAGACTAGGAAGACCTTAGTAACTACCAACTGATTAGCTTATCAAATGTATAAAAAAGTTTAGATGGAAATCAACCATGAGTAGGCAAGCTTTAGTAGATGTCTTACTGGTGGTTGAGCAGTAGGTTCGAGTCCTGCACACAACTGTCATAAAAATTATTCTGAATTCAGTTTAGTAGCAGATATTCAACTTCAGACCATTTGCACGACAATGAATCAATTAGTCAAGAAATCAAAAATATAAAATAGCCTCCTTGTTTAGCTTTTGTAGATGATAAGCCCTTTGACTTGGTAGAACAAATAGCCAAACTACTCTGTACAATCATGGTGCAAACAAACACATTGTAAGGGTTCTAGAAAAGATTGTGAAAAGTACTGCTGTAATTCGACTACATGGAGATCAAGAAAGGAGTACAGCAAGGTGATACAATTTCACCCAAACAGTTGCTTGGAAGAGATTTTCAAAAGGAGTTGGGAAAAGAAAGGTTTGAAGACTAACGAAGAATATTCTAATCACCTAAAATTTGCAGATGACATTATCTGAACAAGGAGTCTCGAAGTAGGTGTAAAGATGAATAAGAGTAAAGCCAAAGTAATATTCAACATAAAAGTTCAAAATGAAGATATAATTATAGTAAGAGTCTTGAGGAAATTGAAGAGTATAATTATTGAGGCCAGATGGTGAAAGTGACTAAAGATCATGATAATGAAATAAAAAGGTGTATTACAATTAGTTGGAAACCATTTGGTAAGTATAAGAAGATCATGAGAGGTTCTCTACCTTCATGCTTCAAGCAGAAAATCTACAACCCATGTATAATGTCAGCCAATATATACTAAAACGAAACTTACAAACTGATGAAGGCAATGGAGTCCACAAAAGAGAATAGAAACATCAAAAGTGGGAATAACACAGAGACAGGAAGAGAGCAAGTTGGGTAAGAGAATAGATTGGAGTGAAGAATATTGTGGAGGCTTTGGTAAAAGAGAGGAAGTGAAATTGGTCAGGTAACTTAGCACACATAAATGATGAGCCATGGAGCAAATGTGTTACAGAGTAGACACCACGAGATGGTTAATGTAAGAGATGCAAGAGGGAGACCAGACAGAAGGTGGAAGTATGAGTTAGAGAAGTTTACAGGAGTGGTGTGACAGAGGTTGGTGCAGTCATGTGAATCATGGAATGGTATGAGGGAGATCTATGCTCAACAGTGGACTCAGAATGGCTGACTGATTGAGGGTGGTGATATAGGGATCAAGTAGAATGTGATTAACACCACCCCGTACCATATCCTGTATTGGGACACCGACTGCATGGTAATATGAAGCCAATACTTTAGTGACCATTTTGGGGCAACCATCCAGATCAGAACTGCACATCATTCTTCTATGTCAACATTAAAAATCTCTGCAGTTATAGGTCAGCTTTAATGGTCCACTGACAGGACTAGCCCAATCTCATGAGGGGCGATACAGCCTCTGTACCTTACCACAGTGGCTTAGTCCGGCTTGGTGAGATTGTATGTCTGGTGAGAAGTGCATGTGACATTTTGGTAAGTTGGAGTGGCCGTGGTTTTGAATGAAGTCAGAAATCGGTGTAATCAGTTGGATCATACTGAGTAGGTGCAAGTATGAAATCTCTACTCACTCACCATCCCACTCCCACAAGGTGGGAAGTGAGAAACCCCTGATAGGGAAAGCCCTGTCAGTTGCAGCAAACCGCTGGATTTTTTAGACCAATGTTTGGATGGCCTTTCCATCTGGCCAGGGTTGTCAGGAACCAATGCAAGAAGCACACAGAGGATCCTGGGAACTGAACTCCTGATCACCTGGTCATGAGTTTGATACACAACTCCTTTATCAAATCTGGATAGTGTGTGTTATCAAACAGCTACATCTTGTGCTGGCATTAATCAATTGGCTATTCTAAGTCCACTGCTGAACAAAGGCCTCTTTCATATTGTTCCATGATTCATACGACCTCCAACCTCTGCAGCATTCACTCTTACAAACTTATCTCTCTCGTTTCTCTACCTTTAGTCAGCCTTATATGTACCAACAATCCCTGGATCCACTGGTTGCAGGAGAGCTGCAGTGTGTGGTGGAGGATAATTATTTCTATGTCGACAACTCAATCTTTTGTGCTCTGAGTGTGGGTGGGGGGGCTTTGTCTAACACTAGAATAAGTGAATGGCTGGATTATTTGCTGCTACTTAATCCCTCAGTGCTGGTGACATGCAGTTAAACCTCATTGAAACAGGGCTTGTTTAGTAGCCACTTAGTGCTAGCAACTTGTAAACTATGCCTCTCCTTGCCCAATGTCAACAAAAAGTTAGTAAACTTTCCTCCAAACTATCCTAATGTCAGCACACTTCCCCTTGGGTAAGTTAACTTGCAGATAGCATTTGCAGCTACTAAACTAGCCCCATGTCAATGTGGTTTTAGTAACATCAACTGCTTAAGGTAAGTCATCAACTACACATTGTTATTGGCCTTTCAGATCATAGGTAAATATTCCGTATTAAAGCCTGTAAGTGCTCGAAGGTTCTCCAAATGGTAAACATAGACTTACAACTGAAGTCTCCAGTTACATTATTATCCTATCCTTTAACACCTGGGGCAGTCTTCTCCTTTGAAATAAAATAGCATGACAACATTCTCATTCAGTTAAATGCAGTTTCATAAAAATTTATCACCCATTTGCTAGAATAACCACCTTTTTCAGTGCACTTCTTATAAGCTTGAAAAATTTGCAGCAGGCATGTTGGAGTTAGCATCCTCACTGGTCATCAGGGGTGCAGTGCCAATTTGACAGGTGCTAGAGCTTTGGAGGGCCTAACAAAAATATAACTACAAAATATTGTAATATGATCAACTTGTTAATGTAAATACTAATATTTTCCTGCTGCCATCAGTCATCACCCACAAGCCATCATCCTTTCTTCCTCTCTCCTTTCCCCTGGTGGTGATCATGGAGGTACACAGGAGCATGTAGCATCTGGCACAGTCACCCTCTACAGTGACAGTACCTGTGTTTCTTAACCTGGGGTGCTAGCATTCCCTAGAAGTGCTGAAATCCATTTTAGGGGGTGCTGGGAAGTGCTGAATACATGGCATTACTTCACTTTCCTTTATCCTTCTAGTAATCAGATATTAACCAGAGTTAGGTGGTGCTAGAATGCCTATGACTGACTACAGGGGTGCTAGGGTTGGAACAGATGATCCTTTCTCCACGAGAAGCTAAGATAAGAGGGACACAAATGGGTGGTAGATGGGAGTGGGTGTGTGTCTTGATTGGCAATCTCCATTATAAGGGGGGAAGAGGCCTTTGGTATATAGACAGACGGAAAGATAGACTGACATGATTGTCTTTGCCATCAAACTAATGTTTATTTCTCCTGCCTTCTTCACTTGGGCAGTATTCTTTATGAATGTAGGAACAGTATACAGAACCAAGTTGAGGAGGTGGGTGGTAGAGCGCCTCACCTACTTCATGATAATTAACAATTTACAGTTTTTGTTAGCAAGCTTGCAGAATATGACATGTGGATATGAAGTTATATTCAAGCTGGAGAGAAGTCAGAAGCACAAGCCTATAGTTCTGTTGTTTATTCCATACCGAGTTACAGAGATACAAAATAACAAACAATGGTACATGATTCATACACATGGGAGAATGGAACAAATGTAAGGCACACTAGATTATTTGTAATCTTATTTAATCTTATTTGTAATCTTATCTTTTTGGCTACCTCCCTTGGAAGGGGGAAAAAGCCTTGGTATATGTATGTATGTATGTATTTAAGGATACATTGTTTCAACCGTTTTCACTCAAAATTTACGGATTTCCTGAACCCTTTTGTGTTTCACTTTGGACAGAGCATCACTGACAGGGTGCTTGCAATCAATCTGTTGCCCCTACCCTTTCTTGTACAAGACCTGCTGCCTCCAGGAAAAGGCAACAGTGCCTGGACAGGGCCATAAGTCACTTGAAGAAGAGATATTGTACTGTTGTCAGGGAATTGTTAGTATGAGGTATTGGAGTGCGAGGTGATTTGTGTCTTCAGTGTGGCAGTTGCATCTTGGGTAGTTTGAAGCTGTGGCTCACAAGCTCCCTGAGTCAGTCACCAGCTCAGAAAAACTTGACAAGTTTAAAAGGAGACTGGATAACCGTTGGAAAGAACAGGAGCAAAGATTCAGTTATTAGGCACATGTAGCCATCACACGTTGCCAATGCAATACAGTGAGGGGTGATCTAATAGAGGTAATGGTTCAAGGGCTAAGGGTGATGCAGGTAAGGTTATCATATTAAGACAGTAGGGCAGGACTCATAATAATGACCATTGGACAAATTTAGGTTTAAGAAGGAAAGAGGGAAGAACTGGATTATCAACAGAATGGATAACGAATGGAATAGATTTAGTAATCATGTAATGAATGCTGAAACAAAGGGTTATTTTAAGAGAAGATAGCTTGATGGACAGGGATGATGGGTGGTAATGGACATGGAACTGCCTAGTGTAAACCTTATGGTCTCCTGCAGTCTCCTCAGGGACTAAAGGCTTTATAAACCTCTTCCAGAAAGACTTCTGTGAGTATGGCCCAGGGTGTTTACACAGAGCATCAAATCAGGCACTATCCCAATGCGAGAACACAGTAGACTTAACCGCTGGTAAACACAGCTACGTGCCTTTTGACTTGGCTACCTCCCTTGTACGGGGGAGAAAACCCTTGGTAGAGGTACATTTTTAGAAATGCACACCTAAACGATATAGCAATAGAAAATTAGATATTAACTTTGCAAGTTATAATACATCTTTCTTTGCGGAAATCAATAACAGAATATTTTGTTAAAAGTGATGTACTAACGAACGTAGCCGCGACGAGTGCTTGAGACTTCATCTTTGTTTTGATAGATGAGGAAGTCGAAGAAATGAAAGTATGATAAATTGGTCTAACCTACCCTGCACTTAGTAATACGGTACCTGTAATGCTAGAGGTCATCAGAGTCGTCGTCGTCGTCAGGGATATTGACGGCCGGTTTTAGCATCCTATCGGACTGGAATCTAGGATATTTGGGCCACGAAACTGCAACCTAGGACATTTGGGCCACCTGGGGTGGATTTATGGGCCACAAAGTAATTTTTCTTTTTGTTCCCTTTCAATATATTACTAAATATTTTATATAAATTTGTTATTTTTGTGTTTTATTACTGTTTTTTTTTTTTGTTTTTTTTGCATTTTATGCCTTTTTGCAAGTACTCTGTCATAAAGTGTTTTAGCTCTAGTTTATCGACCGTCGCAACCCCTGTGGAGCTCTGTATATAAACCTAGCCTGTCAAGAGATGCCATATCACATTCACTGGGCTATTCAACCATGCCAGCTGAGCTGGAAGTCATCACATCATCTAGAGGGGACCAGATTATCTGGATGGCTTCATGTACACCAAGAAGCATATTGCCAAGTCAGTTGATGAGATCGTTTGACGGTGTGTCAAACGTTCCTCTACCCTCAAGTGCCCTGCTCTCATCAAGGCCACCAAGACTGTCAGTGAACCTCGGGTTGTGTCGGATCACAACCACCTCGTTGATGCAGTTGAATGCCAGGTGGAGAAGACTCGCCAGTACAAGAAGAAGAAGGCTGCTACCACCAACGACCGTCCCAACCAGACCCTCTCCTTCACGGTTGCAGAGCTTCCAGAGGAGGTCAAGGCACGCATGCCTAAGACCGACTCTACGAAGCGTGCCCTGCGTCGCATCCGGGCTGAGCACCGTCCGAGGGATCCTCAGTCTCTGCAGGATCTGGTCATCACCGGCGACTGGGCATCCAACCTCCACTATGACAACGGGCAGGAAGCAGATGAGCGCGTCATCATCTTCACCACCCCACTTCATCTGGAGGAGCTAGCAGCTTGTGACGACTGGTGCATGGATGGCACCTTCGTTTCTCCAAGACTCTTCACCCAACTCTACATGACCCAGGGTCGGTCCCACGGCGTCTACCATCCCTTGGTCTGCGCCTTGCTACAACGCAAGACACAGACCAGTTACGAGACGCTTTTCCGGGTTCTTGAAGAGGGTGGCTGTGATCCCAGCACAGTCATCATCGACTTCGAGCGGCCTGTGGAGCTGGCCCTGCGGGTGGTCTTCGGGGAGGAGGTCCAGGTCCGGTTCTGCTTCTAGCACCTGAGCCAGTCCATCTGGAGGCAGATCCAGGGCCTGGGGCTGGAGAACCTGTACGAGTCTGACGACGAGTTCTGCCTGTTCTGCGGGCAGCTGGATGCCCTCGCCTTCCTTCCCCCAGAGGACGTCAACTCAGGCGTGGCACACCTACGCTCCACCATGCCTGATGATGCTGCAGCACTCATTGAGTACTTCGACTCAACCTACGTTTCCGGCCAGCTCCGCCACCGTCGTGACGTCCACTCCAACGCCAGGCCTGGAGTCATCAGGCCAGTGCGCTTCCGCCGCACGCCGCCCATGTTCCCACCTGAGAAATGGAACATGCACCAAGCCACCCTCAACAACCAGCCCAGAACCAACAATGTCTGTGAGGGCTGGAACAACAAGTTCTTCAGCCTGGTGGGACACTCAAACCCCACTGTCTGGAAGACAGTTGAGTGCCTGCAGGCTTGAGGCTGCCACCGTCGATGATGTCCTGCTTCAGGAGGAGCGTGGGATCCCCCCCTTCCAAGCGTGGGAAGATGGTGTACCAGGAACTTCAGGTCCGCCTCCACAACCTTGTGCTCGACCTCAAGACAGGCAAGAAGACCATCCCTGCCTTCCCTCGTGGCATAAGCCACAATCTCCGCGGAGGACAGCCCAACTTGTAAATAATTGTGTTGTATTGTGCTTGTATTTTGTACATTTTACTGTGATTTTTTCACTTGATTTCTGTAAATATATGTCCAATTTATGCTGTGATATTGAATAAAACAGTTATATTAGTAAAAAAAAATTGTAGTCACGTTTTATCCCATGTCCCAAATCTGCCACCGTGGTCCAAATATCCGTTCAGCATCGGACTGCGGGGTGTAGAGGAGTTTCATAGCTTCAAGAAAAACATGAAGCTCAGCTCCGTAGCACTATTTAAAAAAAAAAATGCGTCACATGGAGTGGGAGAACACCCGGTAGTACCGGTACACAACGTAGTCAAACTGACATTGACAGACTAGACAGACGATAAAATGGTGTGTCTCACCTCCGTTCGGTATAATGTATTTGCTTTTAGCATTTTTTTTTCCTAAGCAATGCCTATATTACATTGACATATCACAACTTACTAATTTTATATATAATTTTCTTATGCTATATTGTTTAGGTGTGCACTTCTAAGAATAAACCTAAATAGAAACAGAGCTACGAAGGTACTCACTGTAGTGCTGGGCAAGTACCGCTAATTTCAATACCGGAATTACCGGTAAACAACAATGCCGTTACCGGAATTACCGGTAATTTACCGGTAAAAGACTCGTGAGGTAGTAGTGACGTCCCAAGTTCGAGTCGCTTTATGACTTAAATCTAAACAAATTTCATCCTACTATGGTGTGTAGTCACAAGTTTTGTAACGTCGTCACTATAAAAATCCTGCGCTCCGAGTCGTTACTCCAACTCTCGTGGGCGGGGAGTAGGGAGGGGGTGCGTGTAAGGTCACAGCATTACCTCCTCTCCCTCAGTGCATAGGCCTACGCACCAATCCCCCTCCCCCTCTCACACTCCACTTCCGTCTCTATGTAAGTGCAATTTCATACAAAGAATATATTTTTCACAGAAACACAATTTCATAAAAGAAAAATAATTACATGCATCATTTTTACACATTACACATAAAAATTCATTTCCAAAATCACCCATTTTTCATTTAGTCAGGACAAAGTTTTTTTGTACAATTGAGGTTTTAAAGGTTTTGTGCGAGATGAATTGACTCAGGAACACAATCTCAACCCTTTGAATTTCTGTCAAAGTTTTTTTTCAATTGTTCATAGTTGTCATTTTTTATATTGGAATTACGTTAATTTTGTATTAGCAGGACTCTACGATCCCTATATTTATATTATAGTACCTTTAAATGGACAAAAAACACACGCATATATTTTATTTTATTTTTTTATTCTGTGTATCCATTTGGATACATGCCCACCGGAATCGCCAGCGCGCGCCACCTCCACCAATCTAGGGTAAGGCTCGCAAATATTAGTTACTTAAGACTACGCGAATAATAATTACATGCGTATCACTAACAAAATATGATTTTTGAATAACACGTTACCTTGCGTCGTAGAGGCCACTTCAATGGGCACAGTGTTAATCCACCAGAATCTTTGATCGTCTCTGCCCGCTTATTCTTGTCTCTGCTTTCCGTGAGTCTGTTGTGGTATACTGTATTCCCTGCCCCAACCCATAGCTTATATATATATCCTTGTCAGTCATCACTCGTGCGAGTCTGATAAGTGTATTTGTGAACTTGTTTGTGATTCACAAATATGCAGATGGTGTCTTTCATGAGCAACTGCGTACATTTATGTAAATATGCATATATTAATAAACATTAAATATAAAGTTAAATATGAAGATCTTGTAAGTGTGGAAACAGTGTCTCTCCAATCTCCCCGTTCTGTGAGCTTTCATGTCCGTTCTACAAACTTTACAACGTGCCTTATTTCCATCCTCTTTCACTTCCGCTAACCATTTTTTAAACAGGGGATCCTTTAACCAGGCAGACTGAAAAGTTTTCGAGTAGTTTGACCACCTCTTCATTTCTAGATCACATAGGCTGACTAATCGAATACGTACATTTTGCACTGAACCTCTGCGGGCCGAGATGCGAACAAAACGATCTAGCACGTCTGTTAATTTTCATATTCGAATACGTACATTTCGTATTGTGCATCTGTGGGCCGAGAAGGGAGCAGGACGATCTAGCACGTTGAATACGTTCCTGTTAATTTTCATCCTACGTAGGGCCGTCAGTATTGTCACTCAGTACCACCAAGCCGAAACGTGCTTACCGCTCTCTGAGTATTATGGGATAGCTTATCGGTTAACGGAGCCTAAACGGTAGCAGATTTTTTGCTGGTAAGCTACCGTCAAGGTTGTTACCGATAAAACCCGTAACTACCGGTAGCTGCCCACCACTACCGTCACTCAGTACCACCAAGCCGAGACGTGCTTACCGCTCCCCGAGTGTTTGGTATAGCTTATCGGTTAACGGAACCTTAACGGTAGCAGAATTATTGCCGGTAAGCTACCGTCAAGGCTGTTACCGATAAAACCGGTAATCTTACCGGTAGCTGCCCACCACTAGAAGGTAGTATTTATTGTTTGAACGTGAGATAGAGAGGAAGTAGTCTTCTTGTTCAAGTTTTGATGTCGATGTTGAAGCAAAAGAAGCTTCATATAAAAGACCTTGAGGTATCCGAGGATGCACTAAGTTTTCACATAAATATCACAACATGAAGTATAGAGATATCATCAGATGACGTCAGTATTAGCAGATCTCACAGGTATTAAAATGTGTAACTGGTCAATAGCCATGGCGTTGCATACCGTTCAACTACCCAACCTAGTCGTCTGTTATTAAAAGTTAAACTGGTAATGCATTGAGTGATGTGGAAGTATTGGTGTAGAGTAATCTTGCATGTGCAATATTGTACAGCACAGTCAACCTGTAGCAGTAGTAGTAGTACTAGTGAGAGTACTACAGTAGTAGTAGACTTTTTATGCAGTTCTGCTTGGACTCGCCTCAGCACCTCTGCAAAATTATATTCAATAACTTAAGGTGGCGTCATACTAGGCATTTCTCGATAGCATGCTACTTGCTTTTCTTGTTTCCTTTGAGTAGAAACGACTTCGGTTACGAACTTTTGTTTTTTTTCTTCAAATTTCTAAATGTTACTTACCTTTGTCATAGAGCGAGATGTTGAATGACGAACTAAGAGGTGAGATACGAATGTTTCACTACTTTAAATGTCTTTACGGAAGTCTAGAATATTATTGTAATCGAAGTAGTTTCTACTCAAACGAAACAGCAAAAGCAAGTAACATATCAGCCATTTTTACTCATCTGAACAATTTTTTTTTATTCCAGAATCACGAAAGCACGAATATTTTATATAAAACTTACATTGTCCAATAGCTCCTAACCTAACCTAATGTAACCATTCTATTGAAAAAATAGAGAAATGAAAAAAGTGAAAAGTGTATGTGCCTGTAGGAACCAGTTGTTGCCAGTTACCTAAAGGCTGCATGTCTACTGCAAGAGACCAGGAGCAACGCATCGGTTGGCTGATATATCAATAGGTTCATTCCTCCATAAGCCGGGTCCACACTGAGACTCATATTGCGCCGTGGTGTTGATTGTAGTGATACAGACTTTTATTTTATTTTGTGTATTTATTTCATTATTATTATTGTTGTTATTATTATTATTATTATTACTATTATTATTATTATTATTATTATTATTATTATTATTATTATTATTAATTATTTTGCAACACGCCACGCGCTTCACAACCGCTCTAATTTCAAGCAGCGGGGGCGAGGGGCTGTGCCTATTTGTGACATAGAGGGTGACGGTTATGTCGAACGCTGAGGTCTTCAGGATGGCACCAACATTAGAATGGGCAAGGAGCAACACTTGCATTTATAGATTTACTACGTGTGGTGGTGACAGACATTGTGGGCACTCAGCGCTGCATTCAACAGTGCCAGTTGCCTCATGCAGCTCTGCATGAGGCTCGGTGTAGACCCAGCCAAGATACACACCCATCTTTCACCCATCTTGCACCTATCTCTTGTTATCTTTATCTGGGCTCTTTATAGATGAAGATCCATCCCTATCCACCTACTCTTTGCTTAGGTCAAAAGCAATAGATCAAGACACGGCACCTCCACAACTGAGCCTAACAGCCAAACTTGATTTACCTTCACGTTAGTATAAGGGATATAAATAGTAATAGTGGCAGTATTTGTAGTAGTGGTGGTAGTAGTAGTATATTTAAGAATTTTATTCATTTCATTACACCAAATAGTGACGAACATAGTATATAGTCTTGCAATCAAAATTCACACGGGTTCACAAGAGGTTCGTGTTTTTCTGAATGCAATGTATATCTATACAGGCACCATCCATCAACATATGGATTACGCTTGAGTAGGCTATGTCATCTTGACTATCTTATATTAAACAGCTACTGATGTCCGTTATCAAAAGTCCTTGCAGTAGTAGGCTATTAGTGGGCAAGGATTGGCGGGCGTTCTGTGGGTTCAATTCCAGTATCATCGTGCAAACATGTTCTTAATTTATTTCTGTGAAAAATATATATTCTTGTGGAATGGTTATATTAGGTTAAGTTAGGTTACGATAGGTTAGCTTAGGTTAGGACCGTTAGGTGGTATTGCACAACGTAAACTTCATATTAAATATCCGTGTTTGCGTGATTCTGGAAATTTACCTGGCTGCGATGGTGAGGGTAGATTTTAGTGATATGATAGCTTGTTTTTCGGAGAGAGGATTACGGTACTAGTTGAGAAGCTTGTGGAAGTGGGGGAGCTTGTGGTGTTGTAGTGTTAGCAGTAGGATTTAACAGAATAACATAAGAATAGAGGAGACTGTAATAGACAAAAAGGCCTACACATAGGCAGTTCCACGTCTCTTATCACCTATCATCTCCATCCATAAAGTTATCTCGTCAATTGATGACAATCTCCTGCAGGAGCACTGCATCCAAGCCAGCAACGAGACAGACCCATAGGTTACTCAGGGAAGTTATATTATTTTGTCGTCTGTGGATTGTTTGTGTAGGGCAGGGGTTCCCAAACTTTTCAGCTCATCGACCCCCTAGTAAAGTTTAAGATTTTCTGTAGACCCCCAAACTATTAATTCACAAATTATGTCAGTTTATTATTATTATTGGTGTTGTTATTGTTATTATTATTATTATTATTATTATTATTATTATTATTATTATCATTATCATTTTAGTTATCAGTAGTGTTATTATCACCATAATGATTGTTATCATGTTTGTTGTTGATATTATTGTTTTAATTCTTTACTGTAGTTCTTGTTTGGTCTCATAAATCACTTATGGTAATTCTAAAGTACCATAGTCATATTTTTTGTGTTTGTGGATTTTACTTATTCTATTCGTTTATTTTCATTTATTTATTTATTTTTTATTTTGATCCGTTATAAAATGGCCAAATGGCAACATTCATCAAGGCGACGGCGTTCCAATAATAATACTGATACTTTCACATATACGTAAACATGTTTAAGATAAATATTTATAATTTACCAATAGCTTTAAGAGTGATGTTATATATTCTTTATTATATTACTATAAATAATATTTAAGCTCGTCATCTCGATGTTCATTCACGATGTGGTTGTGTGTATGTGAGATTCTCCCTACATGCACAGAATGGGGAGGATTTTCGACTCAGAGTGAACTGACATGGTTTTTCTTTAAGTTTAGATATTGGTTGGTTGATTATTCTCACTCTTTCAGTACGGGAAGAGAACAGGATCATTTCATGCTAACCATTTAATTTTAAAGACTGCCTTTCGACCCCCTAGCTGGCCCCCTTTCGATCCCTTGGATGGTCTCATCGACCCCTCGGGCTCGATATCGACCACTTTGTGAACCCCTGGTGTAGGGCATTGTAGGATGAAGCGTTCAGTGTCTTGTGCGTGATGGTTGCACTGTGCTATTTTTCCCTCGCACATCTCAACTCCAAATCTCCAGCCTCCATTTGAATAACTCAAGTATGACTTCGCTTACAGATATCTAGACTTCTCTAATAACATTTCGATAGTATTTCTAACCTTCGTACAGGTTTGCAATCTCTCAGTTCATCATTCATCTTTGCTATGTATGACGTGAAGATAATTTGATATTTGAAATTTAAAATATAGCCACTGAAGTCGTTCTTACTCAACGAACTCTTAACGGTCGAAGCTGGTGAAGCCCGTGGAAGAAGCCCAGTTTGATTCTGTGGCCAGGGAATCAAACTGATGTTTATGTGCAGTTAGATATTATACATCCAATTTTGTTATTAGCTGATGTTGTTTCTAGTAAAAAATTATCCGAAATACACATTAACCATTAGAGCTCATCATAATAATCGATGTGCACTACTGCCTTAATTATGGATGATGCCCTGAGCACAAAATATCGTTCTTACTTATATTGAGAAGGATTTGTCTGCGGGGAATGTCTATCGTGTTTGATGGTATGTTTTGGAGTTTTGTTGATCTGGATGTGGATGTACTGTTTGGTACAGGCTGTGCATTTTTTATCAGTATACTACTATCGCTGGTGGTGTGTGTGCGTGTGTGGCTCACCACTGTCTTGGATCACGTGTTGGACTTATGATCGACAACTATAACTTCTCCCGCATGAAAGCTCATACATGGCCCGATCTAACGATCTATTGTGATCAAATATGTTTTACTTATCTGACAACTGCTTGTATTATTTTTGATTGATTAAAATGTTTGGGTATCTGACTCGGTTGGCTATCTTACAGTTCCAACTTTATTGCGCACTTGATATGGCAGACCATGAAAGAGGAACCGAGTTATGTAATTTCTGGGTACAAATTATACTTCTAGAGAAAATAGATATATGAATAAACAAATAAGCAAATAAATAGATATACAAATAAATAGGTAAGCAAATGAGAAGGGAGGAACCAAATGAAGCAATATTGTCGACATTAACAGGCAATGTCATGTGGACCCATATATAACCACAGCAAGTATCTACGCACTCCCCAAAAACCTCGCTTATCTATTAGAAGTGCATGATTCACAACAATAAAGATTATTTAAGCCAAATAAGATAGCATGTGTTATGTACCCCGCGTCCAGGCAAACAATAATCTATTTATACAAAAACAACAAACTAGTCATTGTCTGCACTGCCTTATACGTTCACGTTGTGTGAATTACGATGCGCCTTTAGGTACCAGGGAATATAATTCTTGCGCGATAGTTCTCTGTTTTTACAACAGGCTGCTAGTAAGTGTTTGCTCATTTATTTATTTACTTAGCTATATATTTCTATTTATTTCTGTAGATATGTATTTTTTATGTTATTCTGCATCCGACCTGCTATGTAAGTTGTGTATGATGGTACCATTAAGGTCAGGTCTAGATTCCATACTCGCTAGTAGATGACGTCACGGGATCATATGCAAGGATGTATACGTCATCAGTTCCTGTGCTGTGTGTGAAGGCATTGATCCTTTGTCAGTAACATTTGATGTTAGTAAAATGAGGGAACACCTTGTAGTATGTCTTGAAAAGGGAGATTTCACCATGTTTCCACATAAAAAACTCAATAAAGCTAGATTGCCACAAAATGAGAGGTATGAAACTATCACCAAATATTGTAAGTGTCATGTCTATCGTCCTGGAAAACTGATGATAGAGTGCAGCTCTTGTAAACAATGGTATCATAACAACTGTATAAATCTGTCTGTGCATGATGTCAGGGAAATGTGCACAGATGACACTTACACTTGCCCTCAATGTAGGAATGATTGAGAATTGTGCTGCAAATAAGAATAAAGTGTTTTTACCAGTAGAGATTTTCCACCTATATGTATGGGCCTACATGTATTTTAATTGTGCTGCTGTAAATAAGAATAAGTGATTTTCCACATACATGTATTTTAATATTGAGATTTTCCACATACATGTATTTTAATATTGTTCTGCTGTAAATAAAAATAAGACAATTTTTCTATAAAAAAAAATTCAAGTCTCTTGTCTTTTCCTAGCAGTTCAAACTTTTTTTAATGTAAAAAACGTCCACCCAGTAATAGTAATATATTTATATATTATATAATTCATCATTCCACGTGAAAAAATGTTATAAAGTTTTGATATTTTAATTTTCTTCCATAAAAGAAGCTTGAAGTCTAATATTGCGTTTTATTTGGGCCTCTGAATGTCTTCCGTCACATCGGACTTCGGAAACTTCCGAAAATACCCGACATTGCCCGAAGTGATAACAACACAAAAACGTGACGTCATCTACTAGCGAGTATGGAATCTAGACCTGACCGTACAATTAAGTGGGATGTTTTCTCACGGAGAACAAAACAACGGAAGACAATAATCAAGAGAAGTCCCCAACAAAGTTGGCCCTAGGTGAATAAAATCCCACATGAACATTCCAGAAAATGCATCGAGGCCACGTTGAACAGCTGTTTGCAATAAAATAATTAAGAAATATTTCAATCTAAATCTTTCCCAGTCTATCGAATCCGGAAATGTGGCGGAAACGATGCCATTCAACACGGTAACGGCTTTTTCTCTGATATTTCTTTTCTATCCATCGCCAAGTTATTTTGTTCAGAGAAGGGCCCAGCTTTAGAATAAAAGACGGCCTATTAATTTATTAAGACCTGATGTCCCTAATGCCGTCCCATTCCTAAACAATTGAACATCTTTTGATTTTTGCGAGAAAAAAATAAATTGACGGGGCACGACACTATGTTGGAAGAACTTGACATAGGGAGGACATTTTTCTTAATTAAGGCTAGACGAGAAGCGAGGCCTCATGAAAGCATATCAGGGTTCTAACGATGCATGCCCTATGTAAAATATGCTTAATACCACGCCAACTGCTAAATATAGAATCAGTAGCAGGCATCTGACTTCCACCTTTGTTGACTTACGTTAAACTTTTCGGTGACATTTTTCCGAAATGTTATGACGATGTGGTTCTTTATATATTTCACGTGGCAGGTAATGATTTTTGGTAGCATATTTAAAGAGATTAGGTTACCTTTATGTTGTGGTTTACAAAATCGGGGAAGAAATACTAAAGCTAGCCATACACCTGCAGATTTGATCGCTCAGTTCCAGCAGATTTGATCGCTACGGACCAAATCTCCTAAATATCTGCCTGTGTATGGGGCGATAAAGATAAAACCTCGCACATCAAATCGCTCATTTTGATCTTCCATCATGTTGGAAGTTTTTACCCCCGTACAGATTTTATCGCTGAGTCTATGGATAAATGCGAGAGTTCTTTCCTTCCACAGGTTGAATAGTTCAGTGTGTGGCTGACAGCAGGAGAGATAGGTTGTGCCCTGAGCGGTGTCACCATGGTTTGTGTATCTGACGCTCGTTTTACGAATACAGATTTTATAACAGAATTCATTGAAATCTATAAAACACAAACGTGCTTATGGCAAGTAAAATCCCCAGAGCATACAAATCGTGACAAACGAGATTCAGCCTACAAAAGTCTTTTAACTTATTGTCAAACAGTAAACCCTGACTGTGATGTATCTTTTGTAAAGAAGAAAATAGCAAACTTGAGGAATGCTTTTAGAAAAGAACATGCAAAAGTTAGAAAATCTACGAAATCAGGTGTTGGTGCTGAACACACACTGGAGGTGGAGTTGGATATCTGAGCGATTTAGTCTGCGCAGTTAGTGGCGAGTAGAGCGGCAGATTTCATCTCTCGCATTCCATATCTGTTGGTCATGAACGATCAAATCTGCAGGTGTATGGCTAGCTTAAGTTTGGGAAGGGACCAGGAAGTAATGACAATGAATTAATTAACCGACAAGCCAAAGATAAATGTCATATTACTGCCTGTCGTTTTATATACCCATTTAAATGTATTTTTTGTATGCAGCATAATGAATTATTTCACTGAAAAGTTCATGCTTTTGATTTTTTTAATTATATTTTCCTTCCTAATGGAATGCTGATAAGGAAAAAAGTCGTCTCCACCCGACCCGAGCAAACGGCCCGACCCGATATTTTTTCTCTCAAAAACGAAAAAAAAAAGAGTCGTTCAGACCTTCCAATTTCAAACTAATCGCCTCTCGAGTTTCGAGCCAACTCCTAGTGCGCCTCAGTAGTCAGTACCATTCGGCGCAGTACATGAATAACGGACTCGGAGAAAGTGTCGGAGTGTTTGGAATACATCATTCGTATGGCCTATATCGTAGCTAGCACAGAGCAAGAGAGCAATTCTACCCTCTTAAAGCCCTGGTATGGATTAAGCTTTGGCAACGACACGTCCCCTGAATTCTACATAGAATTATCTGACGGAAACTTTGACAAGGAGCGCTCATTTGTCAAAGTTCTAGCTGTGTTTCATCCATACATTTCGGAAAAAAAAACGCAACCCAGAAACAAGATATACCACTCTCGTCAATCAGTTATCTCACAAATTATTTGTTTGGTAAATATCTTATATATAGTACCTAATCAGAACGTTTTGGAATCTGACTGAAACTGATAACTGTAGTATACAGTTCTGGGTATTCGTTCATCATACTTTGTTCTATGTTTTGTTCATTGGGCCATTTAAGCTATTTATTTGTTGAATAGAAAAGGAGAATAATAAATCTTGTTTGGGTCCATGTTCGTTTGAACGTACGTATACCAAAGGCTTTTTCCCCCTTACACGGGAGGTAGCCAAAAGACAAAGGCATAGAAACCACTCCCACCCATTCCATCCACTACAAACTCCACTCCCCTCTACCCTCTTCACTCCCTCTTATCTTGCCAAGATAAATAATAATAAACAACAATGGTAATAAGCTCGGATAACGAATTTTATATAACGACAGTTGCATAAAATCATACAATTTATCACAAGAAGCTATATCACGACTATGTACCTGTACATCAAAGCACATCCACGTGCAATTATATATTTATATTTCCTATGACTTGTGTCAAAATGTAGGATATTATGAATGAAAAAATCAGACGTTAACGGCCGTATATATTTAAGTATTTATTTATCATACATCTATATACTTATAAAAGTCTGATCATCTTGTTTGTTATCTTGCTTGAAACCGTCTACCAGCCAATCAGAAGAAGAGATATGACGTCACGACTGAGGACCAGCCAATCAGAAGAGATATGACGTCACGACTGAGGACTAGCCAATCAGAAGATATATGACGTCACGACTGAAGACCAGCCAATCAGAGGAAGAGATATGACGTCACGACATCATATGATGCGTAGTGTTCCAAGCAACGACGACATGACGTCACAATCTTTTGCATTTCACTTCATATAACAACGTACCATTTAAAGTTTTATTTGACCCAACACACATACACACACACACACACACACACACACACACACACAGGACGGCAGTAAGCAGTCGACTCAAATCCTGCGGGTCTAGATTAACCACGAGGTTGAAGGATTTTATAGCCTGGATAGCGTGGTTAGTAGAAGCATAGACTTGCTAACGTACAAGTCCTGGGTTCGAGTCCGGGGACAACTGTCGGAAATTATGTGATTGACATCGTCGTCATTGGCGATTCTATTCATATATATATATATATATGTTGACTATATGACAAATAAGATTGAAGGTGGAAGAAGCAGACGAGGAGTAATGGGAGAATTTTCACGCTATAACGTTTCGACCCGCAGGGTCTTGATCACAAAGTAATTCTCCCATTACTCCTCGTCTGCTTCTTCCACCTTCAATCTTATATATATATATATATATATATATATTCACACTTATAAAATTCTGATCATCTTGTTTGTTATCTTGCTTGAAACCGTCTACTGGAGAAGATATATGACGTCACGACTGAGGACCAGCCAATCAGAAGAGATATGACGTCACGACTGAGGACCAGCCAATCAGAAGAGATGTGACGTCACGACTGAGGACCAGCCAATCAGAAGAAGAGATATGACGTCACGACTGAGGACCAGTCAATCAGAAGAAGAGACATGACGTCACGACATTCGCTCTGTGGGTCCCAGCACTGAGCGCGTGATGTCACAACTGCTAATTTTCCAATTTGCCAATTTTTGAATTTCCAATTTTCCGATTACATATTTTCTGACCATCAATATTCAAAATGTTCATATTCAGTATTTAAAAGTTTAGCCAACTCCTGAATTAGCATCTGTGAGGCATAATGAGTTTATTAAAATATTACGAACCGTATAAATCATATGATGCGTAGTGTTCCAAGCAACGACGACATGACGTCACAAGCTTCTGCATTTCATTTATAACTAATGAAGTCACTGCCTTCGTCTACTAAATAGAACATTGTCTTAATAAAGATTTTATTAACAACGTATCATTTAAAATTTTATTTAACCCAACGGGTCACGGGTGGTCTAGTTTATCATAAAATTGTTAGCTATACTTATTTTTAATTTATTTGTTTATTGTGTTTTATTTTATCTTTAATTGTTTCGTTTTGTTTTTGCCGGGAAGTTGTTTACGTTTGGTGGTGGAGTCGTCGACGCTAGTATGTGCGACGGTTAGTAAAGGCGCCCCAAAACAACCTCTCAAAAGAAGCGCTTTGAAAGTTGAACGCTGAGATGCGACCTTAATGGACTCGTATATACGCCACAAGCAAGTGGTAGCCATTGCTTGGTCTCCAGTCGGTGCTACTATAGCGTGAGGTCTACCGCCAGATGTCGACTACCCAGGTGCAGCATGAGGTCTACCTTTGATATGAATGTAATTAGAAATCCAATTATCTAAGTCATAGCTAGGATGTGTACAAAATATGTGTTTACCGCTAAAATAAATGTGTGGAAATGGTAGACCTCACGCTATAGTGCTAACGGGAGGTAGACCTCCGGTCTTACATAAACAGACCTTTTTTTCCAACCCAGGTGTGATGTCACATCTGGTAGAAATTATAAAATATAATATTAGGAATAATAATTATATCCCTCTCCTTTTAACTTCGCGTGGAGCTGACAACGCAACAAAACATGACTGACAACCAAAGCTGGTTCAACCCTACGGTTTCATTACATGGAGACCATTCCTCCTCATTTACTCAATAATTTGCAGAACATATCCCTCCTGAGCAGATAAATTATTGTTATTCTTTTTTCTTTAATATTTTTGAAGACGTCCGTGTCTAGACAAACCATGGAGAACAAACCACAAAAAAAGAAGTACATTTGACTCATACAAAATCAAACCTTAATGTATTCTGAGCACACACCAGACAAAAATAGTTTACATTTAATGACACGTGCGATACACATAACAAGTATTTGACACAAATGCAACACACGTCTCAAGCCATAGCTGGCTTTGGATGGCAAGAAAACAAAATAATGACGTCTTAGTAGAGTCGCAAAATTGTTGCCGAATTGCCAACGACATTTGTCTACTTTTATGCATTTTGTCGAGAATTATATGCAATATTACAGCTATTATCGTGGAAGCCTTGTGGATAAACTTCGTAGGTATAAATAATTTGGTGTGATATTGTTTAATATTATCGATTTAAACTTGTCGACCACGGTTTGTAGTTGCTATGAGTAGGCATTTTTTTCTTTCTTTTTATTTTGTACATAACGGATGTAGACATTTTTATTACAGGTATAACTATTATATTAGCACTTATGCTGCAGTCCAGCTAAAATATTGATTTTATCAATTAATTTATTTAATATATTTTTTCGTTTATTTTTATCGATTTATTGTTTATTTATTTTATTTATTTGCTTTCATTTAGAGAATGGTTTAATTTGTAACAAATGAACATATGTGAATAGGAAAATATATACAGCTGTGTATCGGAGCGTGTAATTAATGGAAATGAAAATTATAATACCATTCAAGAAGAAATATATTGGAACGACAAGAGAAAATTTCGTTGACATTTTAATGCTATACTGGTGCTATAATGACGACAGTGAACAATGGGAAAAGCGGCCGACATGCGAATTCCTTGAATGGAGTGACATGATTGAATAAATTTGGGAGGATGCTGTTTTCACTACAGGATGGTAGAGTATATATTGTGTAGTGGTTTTAGAATACATTTTTACCGCACGGTGATAAGCAATGCCATTTTCGCCATATAGTAGTTTTAGAACATTTAACCATTTTAGTCCGGTGATGCACCTTATATCTTTGGTTCTGGCTAAGAACATCCGATGATTTGCTGCTGTAGAGGTAATGGTATCTCACCAACAATCGGGACCTCCTTTCATCTGTATAAAATCGTCTGTTAGAGCAAAAAATATAGAATGTGTCATTGGATTTATGTATTTTTTGGATAAGTTTCACATAACTGAGATTAGAGATAAACCTCTCCGACGCCTTTATCGCTTATAAATTATTTATAAATTTCTCGTTGATTCTTTCATTGCTTATTTATTATTTTTTATAAATATTATTAATTAGCACCATGGTCTATAGGGAGAAACCACGATCACTATTGCCGTCGTTATGGAGGTATTTTGTAAATCCCAACCAATGTTTGGCCATACTTGTCCTATCCACATAGAATAGAATAGAAAAAAGTTAAACAAAACAAAATGTAAATAAATGAAACAAAATTAAACAACTAAATTATCTTTAAAAACAATTTATTAAATTTGTAACCGCTTCCTGTACAATTTTAGTCGAGTCGATCTTCTGTGGACCGTCACGTCTTAAAATCCCATCTACGGATTATATAATATATATACATATATATATATATATATATATATATATATATATATATATATATGTGTGTGTGTGTGTGTGTGTGTGTGTGTGTGTGTGTGTGTGTGTGTGTGTGTGTGTGTGTGTGTGAGTATTGCAAAGTAGCAATGATATTAAAACTAATGTTCCCAGTGTTTTCGCTGGAATGATGCTGTTGCCAGCAATTTGGCAGCATTTTGTACATCTCAGTCAACATCTGAAAATACCTATTGTGTCCTGTCTCATTTATGTTATATAACAATGACGATATTGTCATGTTAGTGACGCCACTCTTCCAAATAAATTACATTTTTTGTTTCTACGACAACATGGCGCGTGTTTACAGGAAGCATTTGATATATAGTCGGCGCCAATACCTATGACGAATTATCAAGGTCCCATTGTAACCACCCAAAGAAAACGACAGTGGGGAGAGTGGGTGGAGCTTAAGTCTCATAGAAAGGAAGAATTTTTCAGTTGCCCATCGTGTTTCGTGGTGAATAGATAATTTTCCATGCGCTATTTTTTATTTCTATTGAATTTTTATTCAGTTTTTTATATATGCATTTTTTCGTAACGCGACTTTTTTTTATGCTGCGAGGTCCAGAGTTGACAACGGACCAAATTGTAGCGATACCATGACTTTATGTGTCAGGAAAGTGCAATAAAGATATTTCGATCCTGACTGGCATAGCACTGCGCAGTGTCCAGAGATGGACAAAGTGTAAAGCAGCGAGAAGCGACGACCCAAGTCAAAAGAAGTGGTGGACTGTCTAGGAAAGCTAAGAGGACTCTTAAAGGTCAACTGAGAAGGTTTTGGTTTTTTTTTTCATGTATGAAAATATAACATAGAAGTTAGAACACTAAAATGCACGTTTCTCTAATTTTACAGTCTTGATTTTTATCCAAATAGCAGGATCTTAAAGGTGCCTGATAGCAGACAATATTTTCAATGTAGTTACATTTTCCACCGCTAGGGCAACTGATGACGTCAGGGTTGTTGTTTACATTCTTGGACATGACCAGCGATTCGAGAGTGACTTTACATCGAGTGAAGAAGATTTATCGGATTTGGATGCCAAGCTTCATATTTACAGGCAAAAGTTTCAAGGATTCATGGATTACATTTTTTAATCTGTGATAAGGTACAATAAAACAGGCTTATGTAGCAAAGAGAATAGAGAAGTAATTTGGCCTATGGGAAGAGGAAGGCTAGCCAAAGATACTCGCAGACATATCTATGAAATTATCTGCCATAGGTAGTGATTGCTGTGGGGGACGAGAAGCCATCAACCACTGTCATCATAGTAATTTTCACATTCCGTCTCAATTTCGCTGGTAGTGGTACTTGCAGAAGGTGAATATTCATCATAGACACTTTGTAACAGCTGAAAAAAATCAATAGGTCTATATCAGTACGATTTCCTCCCTCCTGGTCCACGATAATTAGGCTTAACTCCTGTTGGGGTGGTGGTGGTGGGGGGTTCCACTTGTTTGACTCTCAAAAAACAGATTTTAATTTGGTTGACTCCAATTGACAAGACGTGGCCATAGGCCTGTTATAGAAATTCCTGTCATCATGGTCATGCCTGTCACCCTGGTGGAGTAGGGTGATCATATTCATAGGCCTACATTCCTAGCTAGCCTATGTCATGACTGTGCCCCTAATCTTCTTAAGGCTAGCCCAAAAATCGTCCATCACGCCTAAACATGCTTGTACGATTGTCAGTGACGGCGTAAATAACACGGGCCTACCTATTCACATGATACATACTGGTACACTTACCTGCAGGGGTTGCCTTTTTTCAATAGCAGTGCTCCTTCGACGGCGTTTGCCTGCCAAACCAGGGGTCTTGTCGGTGACAAAAATTGTCGGTGTTGCATCTTCTTTTAGAATGGGATTCATGCTAATTCCTAGCGACTCGGCAAAACTAGGATCCCGAGTGTACTTTTTTTTCGAAATGTTTCTAACATAGTTTCGCTTTCAGTCCAGGCTTTCATGATTCGTGCCGTCTGCACCGAATGATCCAGCCCTTTTTGCAAACAGAATCACTGTTGCAATTTACGGCGACACAGTAAACCATTTTCGAACTAAGTACTAGATAAAACCTTGCTAAAACATGAAATATGACAGATCACTGATCAATTTGACAGCGTGGAACGACATTTTATAGTGCACGCATACGGATGCATCAGAATGTAAACAGCGAGGTTGACGTCACAGTCTTACGAGAACAGCCGAAGATCGGCAGAGGAAAGTTCGTCAGATGCCGATATTTTAATGGGCCTTTTTATCACACTGTAATGATTAGGTTTTATTTTTGCATTATTTTATATAAAAAAAAAGACTAAGCCATACATCTAGCAAATATTCACCACCTCTTTGAAAACCTTCTCATTTGAACTTAAGGTGCTTCAGCGACAGGTAGAAATGGAATCTAGTATCACAGCAAAGGAATTGAAAGAAAAGAACCCGCAACTCGTGTAACAGGTGACTGTTACGACTAACCAACGCTGCCACAGGGACTTTCTTGGCTATGAGTATCGGGCGCACGACATGAACCCATTCTAACGAAGAGATAGAGAAGTAAAAACATGTGCAATTTTATAAGAAATGTCCAAAGTGGGACAGTGAGAAGTCGAAGAAGGTATTGTGGAGTGACGAGACAACGTTTAACGTTACTGGGAGCCAAGGAGGCAAGGTGAGGGTACGACCAGGTACGGACCCGTACCACCCCAACTACAAGTACACACAGGGGACGGTCAAGTACCCTGATAGCGTCATGGTATGGTATGCCTTCGGGTACCATGACTAGGGTAAGTTAGTGCTGTTGCCTACACTGAACAAATAATTCAACTTGGAACTCTTGTACGACCATCAGAAGGATTGCTTTGGTGTATGCGTGTGCTGGGCGGTGCCCCTGCACACACAGCAAATTTCATCAAGGATTGGTTTGAGTCTGTGGGACTGGACTAGATGAAGGACTAAAAGCCCACTGAGAATATTTGGGGACTCATCGGGCGACGACTGCAAGGACGTAACACCGCAACTGTGCTTAAAGGTCAGATATCAACAGATATACCATTCACTAAAAATAATCGAAAAAGTACTTTTTAAAAGCATACAAATAAAGTTTTTACCTATTACAGAAGAATTTATTCAGAAAATTCACTTTTAATTGCGCCTCGCATACCACTTTTCCGAAGTCTAGATATTCAGAATAACAATATTGTTTGTTTGGCAACTGTGACGTCACGAACGCGGAATTCCCCGAACCTTTCCCGAAGCGCACGGGCGGAATGTTTCGAATAGCAGACGACGCAATGAAATGAAGATAAAACTGTTTTTTGCCAAATTTGATAAGATGTAGATGGTGGAATTATATAGAATACTGTCAGTATGTTTTTTTATGTACATTAAACTGTAAATACAAAAAGTTATGGAAGTCTTGATATCTGACCTTTATAGGTCAGATATCAAGACTTCCATAACTTTTTGTATTTACAGTTTAATGTACATAAAAAAACATACTGACAGTATTCTATATAATTCCACCATCTACATCTTATCAAATTTGGCAAAAAACAGTTTTATCTTCATTTCATTGCGTCGTCTGCTATTCGAAACATTCCGCCCGTGCGCTTCGGGAAAGGTTCGGGGAATTCCGCGTTCGTGACGTCACAGTTGCCAAACAAACAATATTGTTATTCTGAATATCTAGACTTCGGAAAAGTGGTATGCGAGGCGCAATTAAAAGTGAATTTTCTGAATAAATTCTTCTGTAATAGGTAAAAAGTTTATTTGTATGCTTTTAAAAAGTACTTTTTCGAGCAATGCGATGATTTTTAGCGAATGGTATATCTGTT
This sequence comes from Oratosquilla oratoria, assembly GCF_046742065.1. NCBI lineage: Eukaryota > Metazoa > Arthropoda > Malacostraca > Stomatopoda > Squillidae > Oratosquilla > Oratosquilla oratoria. Next base: position 45,522,644 of record NC_134806.1, read on the forward strand.
GATATCTGACCTTTAAGCTCGTAAAGGAGATTGAGGACATCTGGGAAAACTTGAAACCCCATATACTCCAGAGATTTTCTGAATCCGTTCCTCGACGCCTGGAGAGTTGTCTGGAAAGGAGAGGACTCCCCGTAAACTGTTAGAGGCTGGTAAGTACCCTTCCCCCTTTTTAAGGAGAAAAGGTCACCGCGCCAATACTTTTGGCGTTGTCTGTATATATCTGGGAAAAGGTTAATTTAGCATAAAAAAGTGAATGTGTATTTTTTCTTTACGAATATGCATTAAAAATGCTAGTCTTTGAACAATACGTTAACTATGCGATTGTAAATTAATTTAGAATTCGTAGTTTTGTCGCCCGTATTAGTGATGTATTTTGTATACGACTCGCTCAAATTATCAGCCAACGGATAGTATTAATTTAGGAATTACTCCATCATTGGTAATTGTAAACTTGATAATAAGATAAACGAAAGATCGTTTGGCTTATAAAAATAAATGGAGCTACCTTGGTATGGCCATATACGTAACATAAGTGATCTTCAAGAGTCAGTTTGTGAACTAACCATGATCAGTCACAAATTGCTCCAGGGTACCTGTATTTGTCAATTCATGCAACGTATCCCTCGGAATATCTTGAATAGATAATAATAATGATAAGATAAAATAATTTAGATTTTGGTGCAGAGGAATCTTGCAAACTACTTTGTTATCAGTAAAATGTAAGTGGAAGAAAAATACGCTGCGGATAAAAAACAACCCTTGGCAACCTGTAGCCTTGCAGCTTTAGAATCGGTTGGATATCACCATTTCTTCCTTCTGATCGGGTTTCCTTCATCTTTCCACCGCAGCGATGACACGGTACAACATCATCTTCATCTAATAAGACATTTCGTCATATAAATGCAACCGGCTTCGTCTCGTCTGTGATCTCTTTGTAAAACTCTTAAGGTGATATCTCAAGGATTCTTTAGTTACGGAACGCAAGTCTTCTATATATAATGGTGAACAGAATGAGCTGTGGGCATTTGGGAGACCTAGCTACCTCTCCGCGCTGCCAGGGTTGTCGACATGCGTAAATACCACCACCTGATGTTAATAAATCTATTTTGCATGAGAACTAATGTTGAGAAAGAAGACATAAATTATATAATTATAATATGGTTTGGTACGCCATCTACATGGCCAGCTTGATCTACGTGTAAGATTTCTTATAGATCACAACATAAACTGTAGATTGCTTACCAAAGTAATTTCATGACACGGAGATCGCATACCAAAGTAGCAACAAATAAATTGTTCGTACGGCTCCTGAAGCGTTATTCCGCCCTTTTCTGTCGCCGAGTGCAGCCAGCTGTCACATCATCCCTCCGTGGCTCAGTCTGCAGTAAGATGTAGGAGAGCATTTTTGAGGTTTGCCGGGATGCAGTCGAAGAGTGAAGATGATGCGTCAAGGTCCTAATTCTTAGAAATATTCCAGGGGTGGTCTTGACATAATACAACCCCCCTCCTCTAGAGGTGATGCATTAGGAAAAAATCTTCCAGGTATAATTAATGATGTACCTTTCTCCAACCCTGGAGGGAGTACAGATTCAGCAGTATTCAAGATGGTTTGCACCAATGATTTCCATTGGGTTATCATACACTCCTCACTGTTTGCGTGGAAAGTCCTTTTGGTCCAGCCCGATAGCTGCCGTACTTTTCCTGTTATTTTTGTGATGTGGTGTGAGAAAGTGGCATCATTGCTCGTATTCACCCGCAGGTCTTTTCCCACCTCTTTAGCCTCAATATCTTTCTGGCCACAAATGCATTTTGCCCAACGTAAAAGGTTCTCATCCATATTTCTAGCACTTTATTGTAAACGACAACAATGTCTATTGTAGCAGTATATAATAATCAGCAACTGTTGACAAGAATACGGATTATCTTTTATTAAACACTCATGACATTCAGTCTCAATTTTTATCTATCGTTTCCATTTTTGTTCAGTTGCGGCGTGTAATACTTTTTCTCTTGAATATTGTATATTTGAGTTTTGTGTGGTCAAAGAGATATTTAGATTTCCATAATTACTGAAATCAAAGTATTAGAAAATATTGCATATGCAGGGCCCATGATTCTCCAGTTGTTTCTTCTGCAAAATTATATATACGGAGGTATCTGGCACGTTTAGTTCAGCAGGACGCGCCAATCTGGATTCTGGATAACGCTTCGTAAGCCCTGACCATCCCGGTGGTAAATGACATCTTACCTTCTCTTACGTCTCTACAAGGCATTACTGACAGTTATGCGTAGAATCTAAAATGTATTAATATATATATGTTGGCTTTGCATTCATGTGCTGACAGAAATTGCATTTGTCCTTGAGATAATTGTCGAACATTTATACGTTTCTTGCTAATAGAATATCTAAATGATCACAATTTCTGTGCTGTAATTGTTGTATCGTCTTTTCTCCTTTCGGAGGGTGAGTGAAAGGCACTGTAGTTTAGGTTGTGTCGTAGATTGCGCCAACACCATCGCCCAATCCTAATTGTCGTAGTGCATGATCTTGTAACTACGTCATAAGTTCTACCCAATAGATGAACTGGTCTGAGGCAACCAACTATGACGTCATAACCCAACCTCCGTTATACGACGAATCAACTCTCAGCTGAATGTAAACAGTCAGGGAGAGGACGCGAAAGAGCAAGGTTGTGTTGGCTGAGGCTAAGATACAAACTACGTAAAATGTCTTCACCGAAACAAGTTGTAAGTGTTGAGTAATGTTTATACACAATTTATTATTTTCCGTATTACAGTGTAAAATATAATATACTATAGCGTCGCTCTAATGTGGTGAAAAGAGAAACGCAAAAAGAAACCCAAATGCTATGGCAGCCCCCCTTGTTCTCGATCAGCTGTTAGGATGTGAATCGGTGGTAGCCTAGTGCATGTGTCCTCATGCAAAGTCTCACAATTAGTAAATGTAGAAAACGTTACGCATTTTTCAAACATGAAGCTGATTTGTAACTATGAGATATATATTATTGTTGGAAAAGGCACTGATTAATGCAAGACTAAACGAGTTGTCAAAACCAAGCTGCTTTTGTGTGTACCGCCAGCTGATGCCCTTGTGCGTGAAATTAACACACTGAACGCGTGAATTAATGGAGGTATATCGTGAACGTGTTTTATACAGCAAATGCGGTTTATATCAGTAAGTGGTTTTTAGCAATTGTGTTGTGGAAGGATTTTTAAATGCAATGTTATAGTAACAGTTTACATTTTAGTGTCAACAAAACATTCGTTGTTTATAGGCAAACTAGTTATGGTTAAACATTTCAGTGATAATGAAGTATAGCTTAAGATGCAATTTACTTTCTAATTAATTAGTCAGAAATATTGAAGGAGAATGTAACAGGCTAATTAATAAAATATCTTCATTACATAGAATATTTGGTCTTACTAGAAGGGTTATTTTTATTAATTATTCACCAGTAGACTTAGAATTTACAGGAAATATTGCTGGTATGTTGGGTTATTAGTATCTGATGATAGAGAAACGTTAGTATCAAATATTTGGTATTCTGTAAGTCTCCAATGGCAAAGATATTTGACCAGAATGAATGGTTTAAAACTGATATACCTGTGAATGATATACTATATTTATATTTTAGTATGAACTGTATTCACAATGTGCAAATGAATCACATTGGCAATGCAAGATGTCTTAAACATATGATAAAGCTGTGACATCATGTTGTATATTTCATAGGAGCATAGGAAAAAATGGATATATGTTGTATTATTGGATTGTGGATGAAATTTGCCTTGTATTTATTTGAGTAAAAAGGCATACCCTCACATTTACCTGTTACCTGTAGTCTTCTTCTGGCCTAAATCTCCCTAAGAGAAGGGACTCCACAGGCCACACCAGTGATGTCAACTCTACATTTGTAGTTGTTCTCGATGGTTTTTGTCTCCAAATCATAGCATTCAGCAAAGAGGTGTGTTTTCAATCTCTTTTTGAAAACACTGATATTATCACACAGCTTGACACTGGTTGGTAGCTTGTTAAACAGTCGAGGGGCACAGTGTTTAAAGGCTCTATGTCCAATTTCTTGATTATATCTTGGTTCATTCAGCCAACAGTGTTCAGTGTTATGTCGCAGAATAACTGCAATAATCTTCTAGTAGCTCATTTAAGTACATTGGTTTACCTAGTTTTTTGCTTGGAAAGTGAGTATGCATATTTTGTATTCTATTCTAGCTTTTATGGGGAGCCAATGTAGTTCAATTAATGTGGGGGTGATTCTTTCTCTACGAGGAATATTTTTTATCAAACATGCAGCTCTATTCATTATCATTTGCAGTTTCTTCAGCAGGTAGTTTTGTAGTCCATAATAAACAGAATTCCAGTAGTCTAACCTACTGATAACATGATTGTGAATCAGCTTTTTCATTGAATCTGTGTCAAGGTATTTTCTAACAAAGGATAAGTTTTTCAAATGGTAATTTGCAACTTTCACTATGTTATTTACTTGGTCACAGAAAGATAAGTTTTTGTCAATTATAATCCCTAAGTCTTTCACTTTGTTGTTAAGTGGCATGTCAGTGTCAAGAACTTTGAAACTTGTAAGGTCATAACGAACTAGATCACTATATTTTCCGATTACCATACACTCAGTCTTGTTCTTATTAAGATTTAATCTCTTTGAGTTCATCCAGCTTTTCACCTCGCTCATTTCATTCAATTTAATTTCAGCTTCGACAATGTTTGTTAATGTTAGATAAAACTGTGTGTCATCAGCATAAAGCAATGATCCTTGGGCTCTTTTGTTGATCAGTTTTGGGGAAAAAATTTAACCTGTGATTTGTATTGTTTTTGGACCGTTTTTAGTTTGGTAGCTAATAAGAGGTGGTTTCTATTCCAGTATCATGCATACACATTTTTCATACATTTCTTTTTTGCATTTTGTTTTATTTTTATTTATTTATTTATCTTTTTAATATGGGATGGTTACATTGGTTATATTAGGTTAGGAACTTTTGGACAAAGTAAGTTCTGTGTTTGCGTGATACTGGAACTTTACTTAAGAGGAGACCAGTCACTGTTTGTTGGCTCCTCTTGTGTGAAAAAATGGGGAAAAGAATGGAGGATGATAGAGAGGGGTTTTACCTTTTGTTACTTTATGCTAACTTATGTTGTCAGGGGCATATCCTATATCTTGATCATTTCCATATTGCTGCAGGCAAATACTTTCAAACTTAAAGAGATATGATGAGATATAGTACAAATAATTTATTTATGCCAATATTAGATATAAAAATAAAAGAATTTGATTGGAGTGGACTGTAGTTGTCAGTAAGTAATACAACCACTGGACACAGGTCTAATGACCTAGGTCCAGATTGCCAGTTGGACCTCTGCATTCATAGCATTCCCCATCAAGACTTAAGCAAGGTTTACACGCTACGATAAATTGTAGCGATTTATTGTAATGAAAAGGTTGTTACAATTTGTCATTACGTGTAAACAGGAGATCGTAGCGATTTATCGCTACAATCTCCTGTTTACACGTAATGACAAATTGTAACAACCTTTTCATTACAATAAATCGCTACAATTTATCATAGCATGTAAACCTTGCTTTACATTAGTTTTGGGCCTGGCCCGGAACCCAAATCCCTTTCCTTTGGAGCTGATGGACGACTTTGGGTGGATGGAGCCTTTCAAGAAACTTGGTGGGAAGATGATCAGCTCAAGTATCCTATCCATCACAGGATGAATGGTCATTTTTTTTGGAATATGAAAAAAATAGGAGATGGGGTGCAGTGAGTGATGCTCACCAAAACTCAAGCTCCTGTTTATTTTTGCCAATCTCTGCCAAGGCTCTGAGTATTCTTTTTAGGGTTTTGTTTGTGCATTTAATTTTCTTTACAATATTCATTGGTTTCTTTCTCCGTTCCTTTGCATGCTTCACAAATTCTAGTTCTTGATCATATCAATATCTTGAGCGTCTTAAGTAGCTGAATGACAACAGAACAACTGTAGCTCTAAGGCTGTGGTTGATTGTTTGCTGCAGATTTTGTTCATTCCAAGAACTACCCAGGGTGGACGACATGGATGTAGAGCAGTTCTTGCAGACCCCTAAACATATCCTGGGCCTATTCCCAAGTTATATGACCTTATTTTGTCTTGGGGGGGAAAAATCCAGCAGAACTCTGCGAGTAGTTCTTAGCATTCAGTGTAGATGATTTAGCAAACCTATTTTTAGATTTGTCTTTGGATCCAGTTTTTTGTTGTTGTTGTTGTTGTTGTTGTTGTTGTTGTTGTAGTAGTAGTACTGTACAGTATATCCATGTAATGGACAGAGTAGAAGGATTATTTGTATGTTGCATCAGAATCTTGCAAGGCACAAGGTTGCTCAAGACGTGCACAATAATGTTCCAAGCAGTCCTGACTCCCTGAGGAATGTCATGGCTTGAATGGGGTTTTCTCACAAATCTCCTGTAGAGTAGTGTTGGGTTGTTTAATTGTGTACAATGCAATCTTCCATCATGGTTTGTGTGGGATGAAGTGTTACATCCTGGATATCCCCAGCATGGAAGGAGTTGGGGGCCAAATCGTCACAAGACGTCCTTCCCATCCTTGCGGTTGGCATGAGTCCCTGGGAGCCACTTTGGTTACATGGGGCAAGTACCGTTTACTCTTGTTGGGTATATTGTGTATCTGTGAAATTTGAATTTGTGGAATTTGTCCAAGAATTATCGGAGTTTTGTTTTCTTGATTTTGTGTTTTTATGAAAATAATATTTCAGAACTTACCCTTTCATACAAACATGTACATGTGCAAATTGATAAACAATCCCATTCTAAAGTAAGAATTTACAGACATAAGTCCAGAGTTTAAAACACTTCCAAGTCATTCAAGAACCATGGAAGCTTGCCTCTGGTTAGGTCATTAGCCAGTACTGAGGTGACATACAAATGGTATCTGTACAATCAGATTATGCCTCAAATGCAAACGAAGCAGAGAAAACAAAAATTCATCAGGTTTAATGGCTGGAGCAGTTTCGATTGTCACTATTCAGTGGCAATTAAAAAAAATCACCCTCCTACTCCCAGTCAGTTGCTGTAAGCCGCAGTTTTTTTGGTCTGATATTTGGGTTACATCCTGTCTGGCCAGGGCTGTCAGGAACCAACACAGGAAGCCCATAGCGCATCCCAGGAATCAAACTCATGACCACCTGGTTGGAAGTTTGGCACAGTATCTACTGAGGTACTGCACAACCCTTCAGTGGCTGTCAGCAGCCAGAAAATGAATCACAGGTGTTCAATTGATGGTACACGACACAAGCATCTTACTGCTATCAAAACACTCATGTGCACGGCAGCATTGGAACATGTATTATATTCTTTCCATCATGTATATATATATATATATATATATATATATATATATATATATATATATATATATATATATATATATACATACATACATACACACACTTTTTTTTTTCTTCCTTATAAGGGAGGTAGCCAAGTCAAAGGCACGCACCCACTCCCATCCATTCCACTCCCATTCACCACCTTTGCTTCCCTCTCCTCTTAGCTCCTCATGGATGAAGGGTCATCCCTGTCTCCTGCCCACCACCCAGGTCTGAAGTAATGCTGCAAGATGCATCACATCCTACTTATCTTTAACAAGTCCTGCTCTGCCAGAGTGATGTTCTCCATAACTTTGGAGCATGGAATTTAATTGGTCCAATGCTGGCTGCGGGGTTTGTTTTGCTGTCACCTTGGCCTCTACCACAAGTAGTAATGCATCAGCTCGCTGAGCCATTGATCTTACCACTGGCAACGGTTTTCCTCCTATTGTTACATGTCACTGACATAGAAAGTACCACAATAATACAACATAAACAACAATCTAAGGCTTCTTCCAAAAATTATTATGAGAGAGTCCCCAAGGACTATTGTCATCCATTATTGAGCTTTGAGTTTGCAGACAATGAAATTCAAGGGAACAATGATTATTGTTGTTGTCTTTGTTCCCTAGACTGTCTGCCCAAGTAGCCTCGACTCCCCGAGGAATGCTATGGCTGGAATGATGTTTTCTCACAAATCCCTTACTGTGTATAATGTGGTGTTGGTGTGCATGGTTATTGATGTTTGTTTTTGTTTTTATAGCTAGTTTCTTGAGGTTTTTGGGTCTCTTGGAGAGGAAAACTGGTGCAATTGGTTGAATTATTTCATTGTATTGTTGTGTAGGTGTTACAGATTTGTTTCTGTGTCATCAGTTGATATGAGAAGGTGGAGAGCACATGCTAACTGTCAGCTATTGTTTGAAATAACACAGGAAAATAGTGGGAGCTGTGTAACTAAAAGTTCTTGAATTTATGTGTAATTGTCAGTTGCCGACAAGTCTCAAAAGAAACACCACGTAAGGATGAAGCTTGTATTAGTACAGCATTTTACTTGTTGCAAAATTGTCAAGTTCTTGATGTACTTGATAAAGCTGTAATAAGCAAAATGTTACACTAATAAAGGCTCAGTCTTCACATGTTGTTTCTTTTTTATAATCTTGGATGTCCTGGTCCTGGTCTTTGGGATGTACCGCTAGGTTTAGGTTGAGAAGTTTAGGCAACATTGATGTAGGTCCTGTTTACATTTGGGTGTTTTTGTAATGCTACTGCCTTGCTGCTGCACCATGGATCATTAATATGTAACTACCCTCTGTATTTACTTATAGTGTACAGGAATGGAGCAACATTTATTGGGTGCTGTTGCCTACTCTAATGTATCCTACCTAGCCTCAAATAATAACAGTATGGAATATTGACTGCAACTTGAGAACTTGATGGCTAATAGAATATAAAAAAGAAAGATTACACTTTAGAGTGACATTTAACAAGATATTTATATTAAAGTCTAAATGAGCCCAATACTCTTTCATCAGCAATCGGTAATAAGTACATGGTGTTAAAAAAATCAAGATATTGATATTGGTGATTGCAGCTGAAAATTTTCTGAATAGTATGTGGTAGTTGCAGATCATAACCGTGTATGTACCTCCTGAATCACTTTCTTAAATGGTAATTTTAGCTATCTCTGTACCAAGAGCTTTTTCCCCTTTGGCCAAGTCGCAGAGCCTGAACCCACTCCCATTCAGGACTCTTTCCATCCTCTCATAGGCTCCTTGTGGATGATGGATCATCCCTTTCTTCCACCCACTGACCCCCTGGGTCAGAAGTAATGCACCAAGACCAGTACATCCACATCAAGGCCACTGTGGATGGTAATTACCAAGCAAAAAAGGTACAAAAAGCTACTATAGACAAATGGAGATGTTACAAAACAGTCTGTAAGAGCTCAAACACCAGTGCATATATATATATATATATATATATATATATATTGCTGTAAATGTTTGGAACAAAATACCTGTTCATGTTGTAAGTTCAAATACAATTGACAATTTAAAAAAATGCCTTTGATAGATATGTGGAGTCCTATCTCAATTCAATTTACTTCTCAGTATTGAGATCTCATACACTGAGATTAAGTCACTAGTTCTTAACTGTTTCCACTGTTTCAATCCCTCTCCAGTTTGTAAGTAGCTCTGCAAGGACCAGTAAAGGTGGTGGCCCATTAGGCATTCCTCGCTAGCATGCTACTTCATTTGAGTAGAAATGACTTCAGTTATGATCTTTTGTTTTCCAAATTAAGAAATGTCTTATAGTGAAAAGCTGAATAACAAACTAAGAGAGGTTAAACCTATATGAATGTTAGACACATTGTTGAGATGTTCTTATGGAAGTCTAAAGTAATGTAAGTGGAGTCTTTTCTACTTGAACAAAGTGGCAAATGCAAGAGCATGCTAGCCGCCAAATCTGTTGCTGTTTGCATCTCTTTTATATTTTTGTTCTTGTCAGCATTGTAGTGTTTTGGGTGCTGGAGCTGTCAATATATTCGGTTAATTTTTGTTATGACTATCTAAGTCCAGTTTAGCACTTTACATAGAGGTTGTAGAAGAGGAATAATTTTTGTATGCATGTGAATAATGTAGATATATTCTGGAATAGATTGAATGATAAAAGGTTTCAGAATTGTGCTTTGGTGGCCTTCGTTAGAGCTGCACTGCTAATTACTGTAGTTTATAGTAAGGAATAAGCTAAAGGAAGGAGTAAATTAGATATTAATTACTATCTATCTATATACTGTTCCTGTTCCCTTCTTGCTCAAAGCCCTTTTCACCCCATCCATCCATCTCACCCATGGCCATCTGGAGTGAACTTGAGGGGATAACCAAGGTGGTTGTTCCCTCCATCCACCTCAGCCCTCCACGCCTCTTTCTTCCCTCATTCTTTCCATGTGTCTAAATGAGCCCAATACTCTTTCATCAGCCCTGTCTGCCATTTCCTTTTCCATCCCTGCAGTTGAGTACTATAGTAGAATAATATTTGGTCTTGCAAATGCATTTACATCCAAGAAGTGTGAAATGTTAAGTTCAGCAATAATGATAAAAACTATAATAGGCAGACCTGCATCTGAGTTTACAAATTGGATATCAATATACAGTACTTTTGAAGATACTGTAGTGGCATGATTTATCAATTCTGTAATTTCAGTAGAGCAGTGGCAAACTGGCCCATTTTAGAAAGAATTGTGAAAAATGTATATATAGAATATTGTGTAGATTCTGAGATTATTTATATTTTTTAGCATTTGTATTGCATGCACATTAACATAAATCCAACAATATTGAATGGATGTAACATTTTAATTGCCTAAATCTATTATTTGGTTCATTTGACTATTTTTTGGAATGAAGGGGGCCCTTTTGATTGGGCCTGTTTTCAAGTTTTCCTGAAAGAATTTTTAGACACAGTCTGCCACTACTGAGTGATCTTGTAGAGAAAGGTTAAAGATCAGTGGGTGGAGGTTGTATATAGATGGAAGGTAGCATTGAGGAGGGAAAATAGAAGTTTAAAGTGGTCAGCAATCTTGGGTGAAGGTTACATTCCAATCTTATTAATTCCTGTGGATCTTGGACCTCGTGCAGATCCATATCCGCCAATTTCCAGCCTCTCCATCATCTTCTTGTTTCATGCATGTTCCATCCAGTTATCTGTAGTGTCACATTTCTCCTCTTCTCCTTCATGCCATCAATCCACCTACTTCGAGGTCTTCCTCTTGGTCTTCTCCCTTCCATATGTGCATTCATCACCATTCTTTGGGTCCCGTTCTCTTCCATGCCATGCCCATCTAAGCTTTCCAATCATAAAAGACATTTTGATTCCTGTTCATAAGGTCCCAAAAATATTGAGTACAAAAAATTATGCTGTCCATACAGTAGAAGAAAATTGTGGCATTACTCAGCCATATAAGTTATGCAATAGGGGTGAAAAAGTAAATTCATAAATATAATGAAGAGCAATTACCAAATGGCATGTTTATTTTATTTTTTGAATGCTCGCTAGCCAAGTGGGTTAGGGCGTCGGTACTTGCAGCAGAGGTTCAGGTGATGGTTCAAACACTGCCACTGCCAAGTTGGACCAAAGGCATGGTTCGTTAAATTTTACGATACAAATTCCCCTATAAGGGACACCATACTAGCCTCCTGATACAGGGAGCTTTGTGACATTAGACTGAATCAATCGTCAATAGATATTGAATGTATATCCAGTGTACAGATCACCCGTTCCCCAACTTAGTGAGCAAATTCTTGTTAAAATGTAGCTCATTTCTAAATCTAAGGTTTAGAATTATACAATATTCTACCCAAACTAATTGCAGTCGTGTAATATGAGGGAAATAGACAAGAATTGGTTTTCCAAAAAAGTGGTGAAATGGAATAGACTTAGTAACCATGGAAAAAAATACTGAAACTATAGTTGGTTGTTTTAATAGAAGATGAGATAACTTTATGGATAGGGATGACAGGTGGTAAGACATGGGACTGCCTATTGGAAGCCTTCTGGTCTCTTGCACTCTTCTCCAGTTTTGTGTTCTTAAATCATCTGCACCCAGTGTAGCCTTGGTGTCTAGTCTCATTCCAGATATCTTGATTTTAAAAGAAGGGGAACATGTTGAATTTCATGGCATAAATCTAGATTATAATATATGAATTGTTCAGTGTGTCACAGGAATATAAAGAATATAGTGAGACTTAATAACCATGGGTCATCCCTGGGCAGGAGACTGGGGTGGTGGGGGCGGGTACATGCCTTGGCTGGCTTTCTGCCTTCCTTCCATAATTATAAGGAGAAAGAGGCCTTGTAAAGAGGAGGTATGTACTGTCAGTGATTCCTCGGAGTAGGCAGTTGGTGATTTCATGAGGTGGAAGGACAGGAATAATAAGAAAGTTTGTTTGCTAATTATATCAGCTTATTTGTACAGAAAAAACATTCTTTTCTCTGCCTACCTGAACAGTATGTCCCTGGTGTATAGATAGATGTACGGTATGTGCAATCAGCCCATATGGACTTGTGGTTCTTGAAGGCTGTTTGGATGACTCTTCATCCACGAGGAGCTAAGATGAGATGAGAAGGGATGGTGGGTGGGAGTGGGTGCATGCCGTTGACTTGGCCACTTCTCGTAAAACCGGAAGACGACCTTGGTATATAAGATCAGACTGATAGTCCAGACTTTCTATACAAATTCCAAGACAACAGTGATTACTATGTTTATATTGGAGTTATATTGTGCAGACAGGAATGGAGCTCCATGGTGCCCAACGTCCAAGTGGACACGGCACCTTGGTGAGATTGTGGGATAATGGTGGAAAAACTTGTAGTGAAGAGGAACTTTGTGACCTTAGTGTATTGTATTAGGAGTGTGTATAAGAGGGGATTCTAAAGCAAGAAGGTACACAAAGATGAGGGATGAGTATGACCCTGTTTACAGAATGGGGGAGATTACACACAAGGCCCACAGTACACTAGGCCGTTCCATGTCCATTACCACCTATCATTCCCATCCCTATAGTTATCTCATCTTTTAAGACGACCAATACTTTTAGTAGTACTCTCATTACGGGTTACTAAGTCCAATCTATGCGTTAATCACCGTTGTTAAACCAGCTCTTGCCTGTTTCCTTCTTTGATCTAAATTGTCCAATTCAAAATCATTACTACCAGTACTGCCCTCCTGTCTTAATGTGATGACTTCCTGCATCATCCTTGTGTGATAAGAATGGAATAGGATGGATAACGATATAATGATTCTTATTTAAACATGCTACTCTCCATTTTACGTAATGTGTGGCATTGTAGTGGTTAAACGATTTATTCTTAGACGCCCTGCTCAAATAAAGAAAAGTAGCTATGTTATATATCAATAAGTCTCCTCATCTCTATCAAACAGAGGGATGCTAAAAATGTGATAAAAATCTCATGGCGACAGCCATCAGAACCGATTGGGGTGTACGAGTATGGTGAACAGAGTGAAGGAATCCTGCAGTCGCCTTGCCATCATCAGTGATTTTAATTAGTTATTTGAAAAGTATTTTATAAGACCGCATGCAATAGAAAATTAAGCTCAGAAATAAAATTTAGAATAGTAGTGATAAACGTATTCATTAATGCAGAGGGTGAGTATGCAAAATAGAAATATAATTAAAAAACTGGAAACTAAGTATACGCCAAACCACAACGCACCTCCCCACTGACTGCACTGCATGAATAGATGTCGGAACCCCTTGCATTTACCTAATTTTACTTTAAATTACAAAAAAATAATAATCACGGCACGTAGAATACAAGGACAATTACACTGCTAGAACGTTAAATAAACAAGGCGATTGTAGGGGTGCAGTTGGGAAGGAACTAAAGTTGGGGAAGGGACCCACTGGGGAAGAATTTTGCGCGTTCACTGATCCTGGTGTGTGATTGCAGCCATGCAAGTCAAGTTGCCCTCGGCGAACCCGTTATCACATCCAGCGACGACTCGATTGAACAAACGGCTTATTGAAATTATATATATCCATGATTATGCTTATTTCTTCCCTTGTTTCTTATTTCATCGCTCTTATTGATAACTGAAAACCCTGGCCAACAAAATCACAGACGAAAAAGAGACTTACGTAAACCGGAGTGTTTGGTTTCGGCTTGCATGTAATGTGAGAAGGTATGGTACAGTAACAATATTTACTACTAATGTTTAAGGTATTTAGTATTGCCATTGGTGTATATTAAAGTAGTAGTAATTATACAACGGTCAGCACAACAGAGAAGGAAAGTTTATGTGTATATTCAGACCAGGAAAGAAAACTATATTCTCATCCTCACATTCCCCATAACATGAGCGTAGTGGTTTTGCAGTGAAGAGTTTCCTAAAGTACTCACACTAAATAACTTTCAGGATATATACGATCGTAGAGCCCAATTTTTGCATGTACCCGCCAGACTTTGCTTTAACATAATCAGTCTTATTCATTAGTGTTATTTTATATTTTAGATATATTGTATGGTTTTGAATTATCATGGGTCACGTGATCGACAGCTATTACCCTTCTGAATGAGAACTTCCTAACTTATGGCCTGATGTATGAATGCTGTGACCTACACAAAACCCTCATTGCTGACAGCATAGAGTGGATGTGGAAATGTAAGAGGAAAGAGACTGTGCATTCCACACATTCCGCTGAGCTCGACACAATAACAGCGGCCGTATTCAATTCTGAGTGGATGTAATCTGCTGTATTTGCTGCCCACGTTCTAACCCTGATATGCATCTTATTTTAATTATTGTAATTATTATTATTATTTAAGAATACGTCATCATTACGCACACACACTCGACGGTGCAGTGGTAGCGTTCGCAACTGCTGCTACAGCGGTCCGAGTTCGAATCCCTTCCAGGGCTGAAGTGTTTTCAGTATCGCTGCGCTGCGAGTCTTTACTCCAACTCTCGTGGGCGGCGAGTTGGGTGTGTGTGTGCGTGCGTGTAAGGTCACTCATTACCCATAGATCAGTCATATATGAGCTCTGAGCTCTCATACGGGAAGGTAATAGCTGTCGATCACGAGTCCAACACGTGAATCAAGACCATGGTGAATCACACACATTAAATGCAACATCACTTCCATAGTATGGTGTAACATGACTATGTATTTATGCTGTCCAGGGGCCATTGTTTGCTAAGCAGTGTTTTTTTTTATTTATTTATTTATTTACAGAACTTAGGCAATTATGGCCTTGGCCTTTGTAAACCGTTGTAGGTGAAGAATTAAAAAGACTGGTATGTCAATTGTTGACTATTTTCTGTATTTTTTGTATTCAATAGTCCCCCCGTAATTGTTGTTATTATCATTATTATTACATGGCGTTGGGGGAACGGAATGTGAACTTAGAACATGGAGATGGTTTTGGTGTTATTTTGAACGTGTGTACCACAGCGGGCAACAAAGCTAACCCAAAATATACCAAAACTGTGCATATATAATTTTCCATATATATATGTATTTACACATTTTTAGCAACCACAATACACTTTAATTCTAAGCCATCAACATCGAGAGACTCGCGGAGGCCAACATGCAGAAATTTAAATGTGGTACGGCCAAGGACTCGAACCTCCGCTAGCACGTGACAAGTGATAGTGACTTAACCGATTGCGCCATCTCTCTTGATGGCGCAATCAGTTAAGTCACTATCACTTGTCGCGTGCTAGCACAGGTTCGATTCCTTAGCTTTATCACGTTCCAATGTCTGCATTTTAGCCTCCTCGAATCTCTCGGTGTTGATGGCTTAGAATTAAAGTGTATTGTGGTTGCTAAAAATGTATGCATATCTGTTTACCGGGACCCGTTCAATGTTGTACACACACACACACACACACACATATTATATATATATATATATATATATATATATATATATATATATATATATATATATATATATCGTGGTTAACAGAAATTTTTTCGACAAAAAGAAACGTAGAAATGAGTTTCTTATATTCGTACTTTTCAAACGGGCTTCGTTATGTAGTTGAAGCTTAATCGACGAAACGACGAATCTGTAATTGTTAAGTTTCGTAATCTATTGCTTACCTATATTTTATATTATTATTACTATTATTTTTATCAGGAATAATTTCAGTCGATGTTAACTATTTAGCAGATAGCAGTGTCTTTATTTATAAGACTGAAGATTTTTTTTTTTTTCATCAGGATGATAACAGCGGCAGATAGGGCCTACTCTCGCGCACTTGTAAAGGTGATTGTCACCTTTTTAATAGAAATTAGGTCAAAAATTCGATTAGATTATATATCTGTCGACTCATGGTGTCTCCGTTTTTAATTTTGTTTACATATATATTAAAAATAATCGGGTGTCACTTCTGGTTCGAATGTTGGATACCATTTTAATTACATTCCCAAGAAAACTATGGTAATAAGTGCAATCATTTCCTATACTTTATGTGGGGGTGGACAGATATGAATGAATCCTTTTTTTTTTTTATCTCACTCTCTATTAGGTTATGTAAGTACAGTAGTAATATGTTTACGATTGATATCAGATCGTTACACTTGTGGCACGAATAATGTACCTGATGTATATTTTGTACATGTTATCTATTTATTTATTTATTTTATCTTATATGTTTTATTTTTCAACCGTTACACGCTCTTTGAGGTGCATAGGCATGATAGACTTGTGGTAGATTAATTTAGGTCGTGCGCTCTGTAGCGGGACGAATCATTCCACTGAAATTTCTGTCAGACGACGGCTGCCATAATACATGTTTAGAATGATTTTCATTATTATTATTATTATTATTATCATAATTGTTATTATTATTATTGCATTAGTATCATCTCAACCGTTGTATAGTTATTATTTACTGTGATATTTTTATATTTAGCAACACTGATATTGTAGAAATAGTGTATTATTATTATTATTATTATTATTATTATTATTTATTATTCTATTTTTATTAATAATACTGATAATAATAATTTCTTCATATTGAATGTCGAGTGAATAGCACAAGCAGCAGCCAAGACATAACGGCTTCCCGCCCAAGCAAGCGACGACGCAAACCGGAAGTGCTTGATTTAAGCCGGACAAAGTTACTCGAAAGCAAGAAAAATAGTTTTGCATTAGTCGATATTTTTAGGGACGTAGTAGCGTCCCTACGGATCAGGGGTGCGCAGTATTTTTGTATAAGAGTTATCTTTATTGTAATATATATAAGTATATATATATAAATATCGGTTTTGCTGCCGGGTTCTACGCAGTACAGCAAATTAAGCACTACTTCATGCAAGGAATTGAAAGTGTGTTTTATTTAATTTTTTTTCAGTCCGCCCATAAAATAATGCGTGGAAATATTGCTCAAGTAAGATTATTTTGTAATAATTCATAAAAAGGGTTAAAGTATGAATGAAATTTATCGTTTCTTCATTCATGTATGCCTCTTTTATATATTATTTTAACTAGTTATAAAAATAGAACATCTTCATTCAGTTTTGTTTATTTCAGATGAAATACTAAGGGAATTTTGACGTCATGTCGCAGAGTATGAAATCTTGGAACTCAACCGATGTTTATCAGACAGATCGAGTAGATTATTTTAGTAGGGAAAAAAAAGTTGTTGTTGTTGTATCGTAGCCATGGGCGGTTGTTGGGAGGAAATAGTCGTTCAACCAGCGAAAAAGGTTGTGATGGGCGAATATCGCGTGGCGGGAAACCCATTGGCCTTGGGGCTTGGGTCCCGCCAGTATCCGTCGGGGGAAGCTCGCTATGACGATGTTACGTTGTTGTGGACACAAATTATCCATTATTTATCCTGCATTTCACACTCTTGTTGGACTGTTGTTTATATAAAATAGATTATCTTGAATCTATTCGTTACTTGTTTAAAAGTTGTACAGAGTGATTAAGCGCAGAAATGGATGTTATGATCATATCGTGTAGATTCATTGTTTGTGATCTACATTGATTTTTGGAGGCGTTGAGACCAAAGGAAGTTGTGGTTTCTGGTCTTTCTGGAGCATTTCCCGAGGAAAACTCTGGCGTTGTCAATGCTGATGTTTACATATACACAGTGACTGTTGACACAACAGGGAGCTATATAAAAAAAATTCTCTACTATCTACGTCTACTCCGATTTCTACAATGAATGAACTGAGTATGGGCACTCAGTATTTATGCACAAGTGATTGATGTACAAGCAATGGAAACGTATAAAAAACTATATTGTTCGTATGCTGTTTTTGCAGTTTTCAATGTCCGACACAGGTGTCCAGCCACTCGGCCCAGTTGACCGCATGTGAGGTCAGACGCGCTTGGCCCAAATACCTGCGGTGAGGTCAAACACAATAGGTTGTCCCTTGGGAGTTCTCTGGAGACGTCAGACGTTCCATCCTGCACCCAATGTGTGCGTGCGCGCGTGTGTACGCTAGACACCTAAAGGATTGAATATTCCCTTCAATCATCTTGCAACAATCGTATAGATTGGACATGCAATGAGATACGAATGCACAGTTCATATAATAGTTGGACGCGACCGCACACACACACGGGATTAGACTATATATATATATTTATATGTGTGTGTGTGTGTATAGTGTCTTGATAATAACAATAAAGATATCAATTATAAATATTGAAAATAATGTCACACTTAGGTACATATATATATAGGTATATATATATATATATATATATATATATATATATATATATATATATATAGTGTTGCATCATTGTGTTAATGACCCGCAGTCCCATAGCTGCTGGCAAAGGTCCTTATGCCTTTCCATAGATATCTGTGAGAAGCAATATTAGATCATTTGTTCTGTCACAATGTGGGCCTGGGATTGTCGCCAGCTGGCAGGAGGAAGAGGAGGAGGAGGAGCGGGGAAGAGGAAGAGGAATCACAGATTGTCAGCTTCCCGTATGAAAACAAATGGAGAGGCCATTTTGTGCCCAGTTGAGAGACGGTGTGTCAGCCTCCCAAGGCTGCACCTCCAGATGGGGAATAGAATGTCGCCGGTTCACTTAAGATGTTATCACACTTGTCATATTATTTCCTCCAACCTCCAACACTTTTTCCGTCGTCAAATCTCTATGGCAGACAATTTCGTTTTCTCAACAATTGACATGGAATTACGCCATGTGATATTATTATGCTAGCATGCCCGATTTACTCCCGAAAACTCAAAATCTGCTCCAGCACTCTGAAGAAAAATAGCCCAGTGTGACACTGAAGCCCTTAGTTGTGCAAGTAGAGTTTTTAGCTGATCTGTTATTCGAAGCAGTACTCATGGCCTTAACTATGCAATCTCAGTGGACCTCCCCTCCCCTGAATGTTAATCTTGTTCCTTATTTTGTCTCGTTGTTTCTTCCGTAACTGAGAAGTGTGCATGAGTTGTGTGGCAGAGATTGGCCACTGTCGTTTGACTCATGGAAGAGGCCCTTGTCCAGAAGGTGGGGGGGGGGGACTCGTGGTCGATACACCCTGGTTTCACTCCCTCCTTATTCCTCCCACATACGAGTATACAATGCAAATAAATAAATCGCCCGAATTTAGAGATTTATATGAATTTATATAATTTGTATAAATTGTTTTTTGAAGGGATTAACGCGGTTGCAGATCCTGGGCTAAGTATGGATTTATTTATCAAATGCTGGCGATAAAATACAAAGCGACATGACGTAGTGTCGGACATCGGGTTAACGTAATGTTTTTGTCCATGATTTGATATATCGATATATTTACGTTTTATTTCTATAAACCTATTTAATTTTGTTTTTGTACAGCATTAATATAGTTTAATTGCAGTAATATATACCCCCAAAAGGTTAACTAGTGTTAACGAAAACGTCGACATAAAATATTTAAAATTAAGTGTATCTATATCTATATAATATATATATATATATATATATATATATATATATATATATATATATATATATATATATAAATATAAATTTAAAGTTGAATGGGAAGAAGGACACCAAATCCCTTTCTTGGATATCTTGATAAGAAGAACTGATGATAATCTATTCTTTACAGTGTACCGTAAGCCCACCCACTCAGGGAGTTACCTTCATTTTTTTTTTAGCAATCACCCTGGCAATGTTAAGAAAAGTGTTGCCTCTGGCCTTTTCTTGAGGGCTTTCAGGATTTGCAGTCCTCAATTTCTGGACCAAGAGATTGAGGGGATCAAATGTCAACTTGAGAAGTTGGCGTATCCAGCTTGGTTTCTGGACCAAGCCCTCAGTAAGGCTAGGGCCAACCATTTTAAAACTTCCGTCCCCTCAAGTTTTCACCGCTCCTTTAAGGGCATTTTAAAAATTCCATTCAATAATACCATCAGTTCTTCTACTAAGTTGTTTCCTCATGAACGTCTCGCTATTGCCTATCACTATCCTAACACCGTGCGTAAGCAAGTTGTGAACGTTCAACAAAAACCGAAGGAAGTTGAGTCACCTGGTGTTTATTGTTTGCCCTGCAAAGATTGTGATTTGGTTTACTTGGGTCAAATCGGGAGAGACTTGAACACTAGATTGGCAGAACATAAAAGGTCAATTAGGTATGGGCAAGAAAACTCGGCTGTATTTCTTCATGTCAAAAATAAGAATAATTCTTTCAATTTGGGTAAGGACAGATTAGTGTTCAAGTCCCACTGCGGTTTCAGGAGGAAAATAGTTGAATCAGCAGTAATTGAGGAATGCCCTAATATTAATATTTCTAAAGGGCAGTGGACACCTGACATTATTTCACGCGCGGCAGTTAACAAGTTGGTACGGACATTACAACCTCCTCACCCCCTCCCTCCTCCGCCACATCTCTTCCTCTCTGTAGCTTATAAGTCCACTCTGTACTCTATGTACTTTCCTGAAGAGGGCTACAGTTGATAGCCGAAATATAGGATTCTTCTTTATTCAAAGTTTATTTTCTCCGACTGTGGGTTCCTGTGTGTCATTTACAAATGTGCTACTACATTTCTGTTTATATATATATATATATATATATATATATATATATATATATATATATATATATATATATCCTTCCCCAACTCCCACATCATACCAACACAAGTGTCAAAGCCACTGTAGATTTGACTATTTCAATATAAATAAGATATAAGGGCCAAAACCCGCGCTTTAGATACAGAAATCCGTCCCGAAATGAGAGTAGCGTGTTGCTTACCTGCAGTCGACATGTAGAATTCAATTTGCCCTATTGCTACAAATGTATAAGGATCAAGTGTGTGTGTATGCACGAATTTCAAAAACTTGAATAGAAATTCTTCCAGTTGACGTTATATGCTTACCATTTTTATTTATTATTTTACGTTTTAATTTTATTAATATTTTCTAATTCTTTCAATTCTCCGGCAGTTTCTTTTATCCACTTATCTTTTTGAATGCGTTACACATATATATATATATATATATATATATATATATATATATATATATATATATTAAACAGTCTTTGTATAAAGAGATAATAAAGGCTTTGTGCTAAGGGCCGAGATAATATATTGTGATAAGGTACTTTGCGTGTTGTAGTGATGGAAAAGCTGGAATTCATTCCCAAGGGGTCACTCCCCGACCACGGAACCAATACTACAACATAATATTATTTATATTACAAATATATATATATATATATATATATATATATATATATAAATAACCATGTTAAGCAGAAAAAATAATACTGGGGAGGGAAGGGACCGATATATCGAAGAGGAAGGGGACCTATTGGCAAAGAATTCAGCCCCCGAGTTCCTCTCCAAGGTCTTGGATCTCTACTTTCTACTCCCTTGTTAGGCCCAAGAGGTGTTTGGTGTCCTTACAGTAGATGTGGTTATACATTGCCTGATGAAAGTAAATCAGTAATGAAATAAGTCATTTATTATGTGGATGGAGAGTAAAATGGGGGGTGGGTAAATGCGCCTATCCGATCTCTCTCTCGCTCTCTCTCTCTCTCTCTCTCTCTCTCTCTATATATATATATATATATATATATATATATATATATGTATATATATATATATATATATACAAGTCTTCTTCACTCTGAAGAAGACTTGTATTCGAAACGTCAGGAATATAGTGTTCTCGCTCTAACCCGCTTTTCTTTACCACCTTTTCCACTCGTCTGTCTTACCTTTATAAGTATATATATATGTATATATATATATATATATATATATATATATATAAGTGTGTGTGTATTCACCTCGGATCTGCTGCAGCCTCTTTTCGAGACAGCCAGACACCACCCTACGGCAGTGAGCTCAGAGCTCATTATTAGCAGATCTCTGGGTAGGTCTGAGACCACTCACACTCCACACACCGGGAATGCAAGGTCACAACTCCTTGACTAACGTCCCGTACCTACTCACTGCTAGGTGAACAGGGGCTACACGTGAAAGGAGACAAACCCAACTTGTCTCCGCCCGGCCGGGGAATCGAACCCCGGTTCTCCGGCTTGTGAGGCCAGTGCTTTACCAATCCGCCACCGGGTGTGTGTGTGTGTGGAAATTTAGTAAGTGTATTTTATTTTATATATATATATATAATATAATATAATATATATACATATATATGTGGGTGTGGAAAGTTAGTAAGTGTATTTTATTACACACACACACACACACATATATATATATATAATATAATATAATATATATACATATATATGTGGGTGTGGAAAGTTAGTAAGTGTATTTTATTACACACACACACACATATAATATATATAATATAATATATATATGTATATGTTTTATTTCAATAGAATTCTTGAGTGGATGAGGTAGTGGAGTCGTTGTCGAATTGCATAGCCCCTCGGACCACCAAAAACAGTGTGCTAGGGGGAGAGGGATGGCCCTTCATCCACGAGGTGCTCTGTCTCTCTCTCTCTCTCACCAATTGTGGAAACTTAATGTAATTGGCGTCGGCGAAGATTTTTCTCAGCAGTGTTGCCAGATGGCTGCTTTATAATTCTTAACATTTTAACAAGAATTTTTTTTATTTGTGAATTGGTATCATTAGGTCAGAGCCAAGATTATTTTTGTTGTATAATGTGTTTTAGCCAATATATAATAAAAACGGGAGTATACATTAGACTAGCGGTTTGAACTGCGCGTAATCCGCGGCTATCGCATAGTCAAGGAAGAACTGCGCGGTTGTGTGTGAACGTTTACATTGACTTACATTGTAATTGAACCGCGACAGTTAAAACCGCTTGTGTGAATAGGTTCTATGAGTCACGACCCCGTTGTCAGTCATTCGGTCAGTCCTTTTGTTCTATTTGTTTTCCATTATGTTTGTTCTGTATTTCGTATGTGCATACACACACAAATACAAATATGTATATATATATATATATATATATATATATATATATATATATACATGTATATGTACAGAGTATGTAGTACTTTGCATATTTTGTTTTATATGTATATGAACGTGTGTATGGGTGTGAATATATGTATTTTTATTTTACTGTTGTTATTATATGGAGATAAACTTGCATGCTCTTTAGTGTTATCCTCGGCAATTGTAATTGTTATTTCGAACTATGTGTTCTTTTCATTATCTGCTCTTCATGTATATTGATTCTTTGCCAAATGAAATTATGTATGTATATATATATATGGTGTGTGTGTGTGTGAAACTCTCATGAAGGAAGTCATAATAGATCACGATCCACATTGGGACCAAATGAGCCCCCCCCCTCCCCCAACCAGAACGAGACCATTCAAGTCCGCCACTGTCGCGTTCGCACGATCGATGATGCCCTCGCGGAAGCCCCCCGTGATCGAATGAAAACGCCTCACGAAAGGTTGTGATCGATAACGGGTTTCTGCCGAGTGGCCGGTTTATATCGATCATGCCCGGCTCTCCCCCGTCTGTAATGCGAGACTTTTGTGGTTCTGTTGGGGGGGGAGGGGAGAAGCGGAAGGGATGGGGGAATGGGTGAGGGAGGGAGGGAGAGATGTGAAGGGGGAAATGGGGAAGACTTGAGGGTGAACGGGGGGGGAGCGGGTAGGGGGAAGTGAGGGAGAGGAGGGGGGAGGAAATGAGGGAGAGAGGGGAATTAGGATAATGGGAAGGAATAGGGGAGAGAGAAGGAAGGGAGGGGGAGAGAGAGGGAAGAAGTGGGGGAGAGAGGGAGCGATGACGATCAAACTTGACCCACTAAATTCCAAAACTGTCGATATTGTGTTTATCGTAAAGAGTGGATAGATAGGACGGAGGTCGTCGCCGGCGAGTGTTAGGCCTAACTAGTAGTTGTTAAACCGGGATTTCTGAGCGATTCTGTTAAGAAGAATAAATGAATGAACGAAGTAAACGTATGTATTGGCCTCCCAGTCCTCCTCCTCCTCCTTTTCTTTCCCTCTATCCCTCCTCTTCATCCTCCTCCTCGCCCAGTCCCCTCCCCCTCCCCTCTTTCTTCCCCCTTCCCCTCCTCTTCCACCTCCCCTCACCCCACCCATCTCTCTCTTTTTATATTTCTTCCTCCCTCCCTCCCTATATCTCCTCCTCGTTCCTCCCCTCCCTCCCTCCCTCCCTCATTCCCCATCCCCCTCTCCTTTCTCACCCCTCTCCCCCTTCCTCCCCCCGTCTTTCTCTCTTGACTCCTCCTCTCCCCTCTCTCCCCCCATTCTCCCTCTCCCCTTCTTCCCCTCCGCTCCCCCTTCTTCCTCCCGTCCTCTCTTCACTCCCCCCTCCCCTCTCTCCCTTACATTCTCCCCCTCCCCTTCTCTCGCCCAAATTCACCTTTTCCTCGCCTCCCCTCCTGTCCCCTCCCCTTCTCTCTCTCTCTCTCCCATCGCCCCCCTCCCTTCCCCCCTTGAACGTGAGTGAAGTGCGACTCGATGCGGGCGGTCTGGCCTTGGTGTGGTGGTGGTGGTGATGGCCTCTCGCCCGGGCTTTCCCATCCAGCGGGATTATGCTGGACAGCAGTTGACATTGTGCTACATTAGCAAAAAATAATGGTAGACATTTCGTTTATATGTCCAGTGCCTCTTATATATTTTATTGTTAATATAGTACTGTTTTGTGTGGGAATGGGCTAGATTCAGCATGATTGCGCTAAAAATGGTGGTCTTCCTGCTCCCAGCACGTAGGGTTAAGGTGCCAGGCCCGGACAGGATCTGAGTGTCGTTGTAGCCATATTGAAAGGGGTTCTTGATACACACACACACGCACAGAACTGTGAATCAATACTAGTTTATTATTATTATCTCTCTCTCTCCCCCCGTAATACATGTCCACCCCCCTCGACCCACCCCGTTATTTGCCATCCCTAAAACACAGACACAAAATAAAAACCGGAAAAATAAAATTGAAGAAAGAAAATAGATATTCTATGTGTGTATAACGTATGACCAGACAACCAAAACGTAATAAAGAAATACGAATTGTTCAAATGTTATGTATTTGCCTCCCCCCCCCCTTCGGTGTGTAATATTTCTACTCTAAACGCCCGAGGGGGTGGGTTGCAAATGTACTCCCCCCATAAGGTGAAAATCTTATCAATATTTAATAGTTTTTTGTTTCTCTCTCTCTCTCTCTCTCTCTCTCTCTCTCTCTCTCTTTAAATTCTGTCGCCATCTTGAAAGGTCATCCAATCCTGTAGGGATAATACAGTGTATTCTTCGAAGCGAAATGTCAGCCTCCCTCTTGATCAATAGCAGCTAGTCGGCCATTCCGAGTCCCCTACTGGACAAAAGTCTCTCCCAACGTGTGTGTGAAATGTATTAATATTTCTTTAATTTTTCATTACAAGTTCTAATATTTGTTCATATGATTACATTGATCTTTTTATTGTACTTTATTGAAATTCCTTTGTTCTATTTAATTTACTTGCTTATTTTAATATTATATATTTCGTTGTTATTATTTATCTTTATGTATTACCAGTATTATTGATATATGCTCGTATTTGTTGGCTACCCGCACAAGTAGTCTGGTCCACTGCGCAGACCATTGTGCGCACACTGGACTCGACGGCGCTGACTGATGGGGGTGGGACCATTGTCTCCTCTTCGCCGGCAGAAAATCCACGTGCCTCTCCTCCTCCTCCTCCTCCGATCTTATTCTTCTTGTCCTCCTCCTCCTCCTCCTCTTCTCCGATCACATTCTTCTTGTCCTCCCCCTCCTCTTTGTCCTTTACTTCGTCCTCTCTTCCTTGTGTCTTTATTCCTCCCTTCTCCCCTCCTCCTCTTCCCAACTCGTACTCGTCCCCAGCGTTCTGATCCTCTTCCTCGTCCATCTCTTCGCCCTTTCTTCTCCTCTTCCGCGTCCATCTCTTCGTCCTTTCTCTTCCTCCTCCTCCTCTAGTGGCAGTTCATGTCCTAACTAAATGTAAATGCTATTTTTGAACGCTCTATTATCATGGCTTCATTAGACTCGAATTTCGCTGCAGGAATATCGGACATTATTTTATCATGACGGTATACTATTAACATTGTTTATATTTTATTGTTTTCTCTATTTAATGTTTTTATTATTCTAATTTCCTCTGGGACTTATTAATATTTTTATTATGTGTTTTTTATTTATTTGTTAGCAGGGGAACCTCCCTTTTTTATTATTTTATTTTAGTTTAGCTTTTGGTTGTTGGCATAAGTGGTATGTTGTTGTTAGTGTGCACGCGCATGTACACAGTGTGATATTGACGATGACTAAGTGCCCCACATCCGCTCCGGTGTCGCATCCTGGGCTTCGTAAGCGATATCAAGTCAACAATGACCGTCCCTACTATCACTAGGGACCCAGAAATCAAGTGCAAGAGGACCATTGATTATCAATGTGTACATTCCACATTTTCCGCTGTATACATACATTATATATATATATATGTGTGTGTGTGTGTGTGTGTGTGTGTTTTCGATTGAAGACCAGAGCTATTTCTATAGCCATTATCTATTTAGTGATTTTCTCAATTTTGCGAATGGTTTGCTTGTATCTCTGAGGAAGTCCTTTCAGGACGAAACGTTAGCAATAAAACTCCAACGGTTCCTGGTGTTTACCTCACCACCCTTCCACTCATATATATATATATATATATATATATATATATATATATATATATATATATATATATATATATATATATATATATATATATTTGTGTGTGTGTGTGTGTGTGTGTGTGTGTGTATATTTATATATACAAATATATATATATATATATATATATATGCATATATACATATATATATATATATATATATATATACATATATATATATATAATTGAAAGTGGTGGTTAAAATTGTGTATTTATTACTTTTTCCATATGTCTAACCATGGTCTTATTTTCCTTTGGTCAAGTTTGCTATATCGCGATTTCGGGTTCAAGACCCTTCTTCAGTAGCTCTTAGGAATAATCTATCTGGTCAGGATAAGAATTATTCCGGGGTTATATTTAATTATGTTACTTTATATACTTAAATTTCTATACTTGCTGTACAGTGGAGGAGGCAGGGAGATTAAGTAAAAGAGGTGAAGGAACTATTGAGCCTTCCTTCAAACAAGAAGTAATTGGTGAAGCCAATAAATCACGGGGAAACCACGACAGCAATTTGGTCGGAAAGAAACATATCGAGGCCGCAAAGGGGTTGAAATCAGACCCAAATATTACCATCAGGAAAGCAGACAAAGCAGTTACTTACGTACTCATGGACACCTCCGAGTACTTAGACAAAACTGATACCATCCTCAGTAATAGTGCAAAGTTTATAAAAAAAAAAAAAAAAAAAACAGAATTACTAAAGAGAAAAGTAATCCGACTAATAGAGGGGAATAATGTTGCCAGTAAAGTAAAATTCTATAAACTTTCAGGCGAGTATGGTATGGGCTACGTCTATGGGACAGTCAGAACACACAAACCTGGTAATAAACTCCGACCCATTATCTCTCAAATCCCTGCACTAACGTACAAACTTGCTAAGAAACTGCACCATCCTGATTCCTTACACTCCTACCACCTACAGTCTGCAATCTTCACCCGACTTCCTTGACATCCTGAAGATAAACTCTATTAAAGGAAGGGTTACTTCTCTCGACGTGGAAGGGTTGTAGAAATATTTCCGTAAACCGCACAATCAATTCCATCAACCGAGTGTACCACGAAGACACGACACCAAAACTAGATATCCCAGAATCTACAGTGCGCGGACTGCTTGAATGCTGCACGTAAAGAGGGCCCGTTCGTTTGCCCCCGCGGAAACGAGCACTGTCAAATTGATGGAGTGGCAATGGGATCCCCCCTTGGAGTTTTAATTGCAAACTTCTTCATGGGCAGCATAGAAGTATTCAGAAAAAAAACACAGAGAAAATAGACATTTACTGTCGCTACATTGACAATATTTTCATAAAGACCAAGTACACTAGTGAAGCTGAAAAACTACGACACCTACTACAAGAAACCTCTGAACTCACCTTCACTATGGAGCTTTGCCCTTCCTTGACATCCTAGTGAAACAAACTGAATATTCTTGTAACATAAGTGTACACTAAACCCAAAACCCTGGACACTGCCTTAATGGTTCTAGTGAGCGCCCTCAGAGATAAAAGGACTCCGCCATCGGTGCCTACATCCGAAGAGCACTTGCCCACTGTAGCACATGGAAACAAGTACACAATGAAATCGAGCGCTCCACCCAAGAACTAATCAATAAAGGCTTCAGTGAGAAAGATATTAACCACCAGACCAAGAAAATAATGGACGGCTGGTACAAAGATAATGAAAATGTAAAAAAAAAAAAGTTCTCATCAGCCTATAAAGAATATGAACGTATAACGAAACAGATTATAAAGAACATCAAACCAGCCGACCCAGAGCAAATAATAAACTTTGTGATCTATTATAATACAAGACCAGCCAACTTCTTAAAAACAACCTCCAAGAAAGGAACTTCAGAAATCACATGTCTATAGTTTTACTCGTGCACGAGGGAACTGTGAAGCCCTCCCCTCCACCTATATTGGCATGACGACAATGAGGTTATCCCGTCGCATTTCATGCCACCTGACATCAGGAGCCCCCAAAAATAATTTAAGAGAAGTCCACTGCACAACATTAACAAGAAAGATCCTTAAAGAAAACAACGAGATTTTGGAAATATGTACAGATGACAGACGCCTCCCTTTCTTAGAAGCATTATACATTAAAGAGTTGAGACCAAATATAGATATACAAGCAGTTGACCTTAGGGCCCTCCCAAGCATGAGACATAACCCCACAAAACCAAGCCCGAGACAAAAACGCCACAAGCCCAAGCATAGGACATTTTGTCACAACACAAATTCGGAGACTTTCCCTGACACGTGACATTTCTTCACTGCCTGATTTACCAGGTAACCTCTCCCAAGTGACCTGTAACTTCCCCCCAGTGTAGAGCAAGTATAGAAATGTAAGTATGTAAAGTAACATAATTTAATATAACACCGGAATAATTCTTATCCTGACCAGATAGGAGCTACTGAAGAAGGGCCTTGAACCCGAAATGGCGATATAGCAAACATGACCACCTACAGTGAAGTCATCAACCTCCTTTCAAAGGAATATAATTCCATAATAAGACATTTGGAAAATACACTTAAGAAAATAATAAATGCACAATTAGCCATCACTTTCAATGAAGTATAAGAGAAAATCTCATGCCCATATATACTATTAATATATATATATATATATATATATATATATATATATATATACGCCATTTATATAAAAAAAAATTCATTTTTCATTTTATTGTTCCTCTTTCTTTTTCCTTTCTGCGTCACTTTTCCTCTCCTTCATTTTTCTTTCTTTTTCTCTCTCTTATCTCCTTTCTCTTTTTCTTTTTTCTCTCTGTCCGCTCTCTTTTTTCTCTCTCACTTTTACTTCTTAACCTTTTTTCAAAGCGGTGTTTACACAGACGACTTTGAGTTGTTGTTTCACCTTTTTGAAAACCGGTGACGCCATTGACAGCCTCTTTTGTCTGGATCAAAGCGAGAGAGAGAGAGAGAGAGATGGGAAACAGGCAGAGAGAGAGAGAGTCCCGCGTCCTATGTATTTCTAGAACTTTCTAGGATCTAGTGAAGGGCAGAGTGCTAGTGTATGGATATTCTCTCCCTCTCTTTCTCTCTCTCCCTCCCTCTCCTCTCTCATTCCCCTCACTCCGTTTCCTCTCTCTATCTCTCTCTCTTTCGGTATGGGAAGTAAATGCAAAACTAATTTGTAAATATATTTATTTGTACTTGTTCATTGACTAATGCTTAACATATACGATTATTGAACGTTAAGTTAAATGTAGTAGAAATGATAGCGACAATATAAATTAAAACTTATATTGTTGAGTGAATACCCAAGATTTTTTAATCCTTATTATATATTTATATCTATATTATTTTCATGTCATATTTATTGTTCTTAACTCATTATTTTATTTGTTACCTATTTAACGTAGAAATATTCTGAGGAACTATGATTTTTTGTTTGTTTCTTTTTATTTATTTGTATATATTCTTTTGTCTAATATTGCTGGAGTTATCCCTTCCACTCCCTCCACGCTTACTCACCCGACGATGAGTCAAATATTTCATAATTCACAACCAATCCCGTCCATACAGTGACGTCATAACATTTATTCTTTTTAATTAAAAAACAAAATCTTAATTTTTTTTACCTCAATCTATTCCCCACTTTCCTGGCCATTCCTGTTTCTCGATCAGGAAAAAAATAATAGAATTACGTTACCGTGTTGAAAGGAATCCCGCCAAAAGTCAGTCTGATGACGTCATGTCGCCTTTTCCTAAATTTAAGATGGCGCCCCACCTCCACCGAGATGATTATTATTGTTTAACATTGATAACATTATTACAGTTACTGTTTTAAAAGTATTATTATTAGTCATTGTAACGATATTTTTCGAGATGGGCCTGTGCCCTTGTATCTGTTTGTTCATTTCTTTATCACCCCAATCAGTAACATTGTAAAGGTCGAGTTTCGACGAAGTTGGAGCTGAGGCAGTTACAAGGAACACCGCCTATTGCATTATATGTCATCTCGTTGGAAGAAAACCTACGTTTACTCAATTGTGACCATCCTTTCACCCCTCCTCGCCTTTACCCTCCTCGTCCGTCTCGCCCTCCTGTTGTAACTTCGTCCTCCACATGTCTGTCGTAGATAACCTTGTACTCCATGATCCCCCTCATCTCTCCCTATAGTCTTGTATCTAAAGGCGTTGTGGTCATGATTGTTGTCTTGGCATGTATACATTTATTTAGTTATTTACCCATTTCTCTCTCTCTCTCTCTCTCTCTCTCTCTCTCTATATATATATATATATATATATATATATATATATATATATATATTCATATATTTATTTTATTTTATTTCGTTCCTCATTTTCTTTTGTTGAGAAAAGAAAGAGGAAATGTTTTGCAATAGATATTGGCGTCGTCGCTATTCAGTGCGTCAGGTCCCGCCATTGTGACGTCATGTCGCGTCTCCGCTGGGGACAGTCACTCGCTCTCAACCTTCTTTTCAAGATAGTTTTATTTAAACTGATTCGTCTATTTTTCTTCCGTTCAGCGCCATAGATATCTCGATTTTTTATTTTTGTGGTTTGTCATTGTTGGTTTATGGTGGCTGTCGAAAGGCCATATAGTTAAAGGTGGTCGCAATAATCATAATGCAACCCTTTTATGCTACTTGCTAGCAAACTCGTATTCGTCACACGGAGACTTTTTGCTGGTGGCTTTTTGGCTAGCAAGTGTATAGTGACAATTAGAAATAGAGGATAAAAAGAATATAAACAACCATTTGTATGATCTATTATATATATTAACCCCAGGGATGGTAGCTCGTTTGAGCACTCAAGTGAATAGCAAGACTTGCCGTTGGGTCTTCCCAGCAAGTTAATCACTTATCCCAGCAGCATGCTACTTACTCTGGATAACAAAATTCAAAGTGAGTAGGGTACTAGCGAGAAATGCCTAATGTGCCACCACTGTCAGGATAGAAGCGTTAGTAAACAACAGTCCATAATAATAATAATAATGATAATAATAACACTAGCAGCAATAATAACCCCATTTTCAAGTCTGCTCTTGCTGTTTCTCTTTCTTCTTGTCTTCCCTCTTCCTCCTTATTTTACTTGTCTTCGTTTTTTCACTAGTACTGCTTCACTTCTCCTCCAGAGAGAAGTAGGGTGAAGGGTAAGAGGTGGGGGTTGGGGTGGGGGGATGTCGAGGGTGCTGCTCTCCTCTTATGTGCAGCAGCAGCAGCAGCAGCCTTACAAGTGAGTTCCTCCTCGGCGGTGTGTGTATGCCGGCCAGTGGACGTGTTCCACTTCTCTCTCTCTCTCCCCGTAATGGGGGAAAGACACTTTGATCTGGGTACACAATTCTTGTGATATATATATATATATATATATATATATATATATATATATATATATATATATATATATTTAATGAAAAAGTGGTGACCCTCAATGTTTTTTATGGTTTATTATTTTTTATTTTTTATTATATCTTTATTGTTTTTGCTCCCTTGGTTTGAAATGTGTTTTGATTTGTTCGTTTTTTTTTTTTCATTTTTCTTTTCTTTTTCCCACTGACAGGCGATACGCCTAACAGGAGTTTGGTGAGAATTGTTTATTATAATTTTATTTATTGGTACTTTAGTTTTTATTCTATTATACATTTATTATTATTTACTATCGTATTTTTTCCTCTGTTTCAAAACTTATAATTATTATTTTTCATTTTATTTACCTTTAAAATTATTTTGAATTTTTTCCTATTGATAAACAAATTTATTTTTAAACCTATTATATATCTTCCTATTTGTATATATTTTAACATATTTTCAATAGTATTATAGTTTATTATTAATATTTTTATTCTTTGTATTATATATATGTATTAGGAAGGTTCAATGTAGTAGCACATTTGTAAAATAAGACTTATTGACCCACTGTCGGAGAATGAGATAAGATGGACAGAAAATCTGTATATTTCGACCACTATCTGTGGTCCTCTTCAGCAGAATGATGAAGAGGACCACAGATAGTGGTCGAAATATACAGATTTTCTGTCCATCTTATCTCATTCCCCGACAGCGGGTCAGTCATATATACACACACACACACACACACACACACACACACACACACACACACACACACACACACACACACACACACACACACACATATATAATATATATATATATATATATATATATATATATATATATATATATATATATGTATATATTGGCATTGTGTTGTTGATTCGAGCCTTATGCTGCATTGATACTAGTCCCACATATGTAGGTATGGACCCACAGCTACGCTGCGATTTGTTCTCCCGTTCACCCCGGCCTACGCTGGGGTTCCACACGTAGGACTAGTGTCACCAGGGCTGTCACTCTTCTTCTCTTCTTCCTCTTTTTCCCCTTTGTCTCTTTCCACCTTTCTATTGTCTCCTCTTCCTCCATTCACAGCCCTCACTCCACCTTCCCCTCATCCTCATCCTCCCTTCGCTACTTCCATTCCTCTCCTATCACCCACCTCCTCCTCATCCTCCTTCACCTCCAAGTTGACTCTTAGGCCTTCGTCTACATGACCGAGTCCTACTTTATTTATTTATTTATTTTGTACGGCCGTTACTGTCACTTCTGTACTTCCTGGCGTCCTTGGAATATAACAAATACTTAGATAACGTGGATTACAGGATCATACGAGTATAGCTTAATTTTATTAGAATGAAATATGTTTAGGTTAAATGCATTTAGGTACACTTGGATACGCTTTCTCTAAGTCTACGCACATGTGCTTCCCTAATTCCCAGCTAGTTCACGTGCGATACCTAAATCCCAGCCAGTGTGCGATATTGCTTAATTCCAAGCCAGTTCACGTGCAGCCCCTAAATTCCGGCCAGTTTACGTACGATCCCTAAAGCCAGTGTACGAAAATCCTTGATGCCTAACCAATTTACGTGCAATCCCTAAATTCCAGCCAGTTTAGGGCATGTCTTAATCCCCAGCCTGTTTACGAGAGCTCCCTAATTCCCAGCCAGTTCACGTGATAGCCCTACTTACTACCCAGCCAGTTTACGAGTTCTCCCAATTCCCAGTCAGTTCACGCGAGCTCCGTAAATCCCAGCCTTTTTACGAGCTTCCTTAATCCCCGGCCTGTTAACGGACGATCCCTAAATCCCAGCCAGACTACGACATTCCTTAATTCCCAACCAGTTCACGTGCAATCCTTAACTTCCAGCCAGTTTAGGGCATGTCTTAATCCCCAGCCTGTTTACGAGAGCTCCCTAATTCCCAGCCAGTTCACGTGATAGCCCTACTTACTACGCACCCAGTTTACGAGCTACGTTAGATTTTCTAGTTTTCAAGAAGGCACTCTGCCAGACAAAGGGATTATTTTTAGATTGCGTTCCTGAATGTTTGTTGACAGTAGGCGTTCTTAATATAAACAGCCGTCCACAGTACCCGGCCATTATGCCACGTCACACTGCGCGTCTTTTGAGTCTGGCTCGCGCCTCCGGTCTTCAAACGCCGACGCATTGGGTGGATGAATGACGCACGCTACTCAAAGCTGTCACAGTTTGCACAGGTGGTGTTTCACTCGCTGTCCTTGTACATTCGTTGAATAATGTCCTCACGACGCCAGTGGAGCTGAGACATCTGTGATATGGTCAGTGAAGCGGTTTGGTGGGTCTTTTGTCGCGCGTCACCAACCCACCACACCTGGGAGGACGTGGCGCGCGCGCCGCATTTTGAGTGTGTTGCGGGGACCGCCAGGGTCGCGGCCCTTAAGGTCGCCCTCCCCCCCCCCCCGTCACACAAGCAAGATTTTTGTCAAATGTGGCTTTGAAAATCCGGAAGACGATTTCGCTTACAATGTTCTAGACTTCACTATGGACAATCCAACAGTGTGTCTAACATTCGTATTCTAGGTTTAAATGATCTTAGTTCGTCATTTGGGAAATTGAAAAATAAAGTATTGTAACCGAAGTCGTTTCTACTCGAACAAACTCACTTGAGTCGCGTATGTGTAAACAGTGTTGTCATTTCAAGGTTGCCCCTAACTACAGTATTGACCTTTAAAAGCCTGCTTGTATGGCTAAGCGCAAACTGCGACGTAGCAGAGTAGGGGCAGACGACCTGTTGCCGAATTGGAGTACACTTTGCAATTCTCTGAGAACTTGAAATGCTGAGGTAGTAGTAGTAGTAGTAGGAGCATCTAGAACCACTTCAAGTGAGAGAGAAAGGTTCAAAGTGTACTTCTATTCAACAACAGGAAGTATTCTGCCTTTGCTCTGCGGTGCGTCTCGGTTTGCGCTTTGGCCAAGTATAGCATTGGCCTTTTTAGGTCCGCCACGAGTAGAGCTTTGGCCTTTTTTAGGTCTACCTTTCTCTCTCTCTCTCTCTCTCTCTCTCTCTCTCTCTCTCTCTCTCTCTCTCTCTCTCTCTCTCTCTCTCTCTCTCTCTCTCTCTCTCTCTCTCTCTCTCTAAGGACGCTTCTCCATGCCCCTTAGCCGAATAGAATAAATTGTATTTAACCAGGATAAAAGAAAGCCTGCCAGTGAGCTGAAGGAGGAAACAGGATACTGGGCCACCAGGATAGAAGAGGATCAGATATCGGCTCAGACATGAGTCAACATAATTGAGTGAGAAACTGACGCTGGCTGATGGCTCCACCCTTGCCCTACGACGACTTTATTTGCATTTGGAGTTATTATTTATTATTAGTAGTATTATTACTATTATTATTTATTGCTGTTATTATTGTATTAATAGTATTGTTATTATTTTTGTTATATTATTATTATTATTATGTTGCCGTTTTATTTGAATGCTCGTTGGACGAGCGGGTTAGGGCCCCGTTACTTGCGGCGGAGGTCGAGGTGAGGGTGGTTTGAACCCAGCCGCCAGCTAGTTGGACCAAGGCAGTTGTTCATTAAATTCCACGCTG
Source organism: Oratosquilla oratoria (assembly GCF_046742065.1). Lineage (NCBI taxonomy): Eukaryota > Metazoa > Arthropoda > Malacostraca > Stomatopoda > Squillidae > Oratosquilla > Oratosquilla oratoria. Next base: position 45,558,624 of record NC_134806.1, read on the forward strand.
CAATGTCCTCTGTAATGGGCACCATCCTAACTTCCTGAATGGGGAGGGAGTTCGCCACGTTAAACCAAATGATTATTATTATAGTATTTATTATTTATATATATATATATATATATATATATATATATATATATATATATATATATATATATATATATATAATATCTTGATAGCCTAGTTGGAAAGTCACTGTCGCACTTGTCATGAGGATGCCGGTTTCGAGTCCTGGGCAGTACCACATTTCAATTTCAGCATGCTGGCCTTTGATGGCTTAGAATTAAAGTGCATTGTGTTTGTTACAATGTATATATAATATATATGTATATATGATATATATATATATATATATATATATATATATATATATATATATATATATATATATATATATATGATGTTTCCTTTCAAGTACACAACTGAAGTCTTCTTCATCTTCCTCCTCTTATTCCCTTCTTCGTTTTCTATTTTTTCTTCTTCACTGACTTGTAGCGAGAGATGGGGTCCCGCCTGCATAACCTCGCCAGTGATGGTTGGGTTGCCAACGCCGCCTCCTGGAGAAATCCACCTTAAATAGAAAACGGAAAAATAAAGAAAAAAACGAAGGGTGTGTGCATATGTTTGGATGGGTATGTGCGCGAGATTGTGTGTACGCGCCTTTCATATGTATGTACACTTCGTGTGTATATGTGCGTGTGTGTGTACATTCCTAAGACATTGAAATACTTATACTGGTGACTGTATCTTGGCCTCAATGGCGTATCATAAGGAAAAAGCGAAAACAAGAAAACCAAAAGCAGAAAGAGAGAGAGAGCAAGTGGTGGGGTGGGGATGGGTGTGGGGGGGGGAATCTGGGTGAGGTGGAATTCTTATAATTTGGCAGCAGTTCGCCAAATGCCTCCCAGCCAAGCGCTTGCGTGCAAGCACAGCGCCACTCACCCCATCTACTAATGGTGGGGGGGGGGGGCTTAGTAGATCCGGTCAATTTAACCTGACCCATTATGCCACAGAGGCATATGTGTGTATATATATATATATATATATATATATATATATATATGTATATACACACACACACATACGTGATTTAAAACAACAACATTCTTGTGGTTATTCGACTTCGTTTCCGCATTCTCAGTAGTTCTATAAATAATTATAGATGAGCGTAAAGTAGTGCTCCATATTCTTCCATTTTTACGCCGCGTCTTTCAAAATATATTTTCTGGAGTAACTGCAATAGTACAGGTCGAAGAACAGTTACAAATAATATGATAATCACAAGATATATATATATATATATATATATATATATATATATATATATATATATATATATATATATATATATATAATATTTACTTGCCCCCCCTAGCGCGTAATATTTCTACCTACCTCCCGTACGTTATATTTTTACCCCTCCTGGGCGTGTTATTGATACCTCCCTTACTGATGAAAAAGGATATCTTTTTCAAACGTTGCAGGGACATGTAAAGGAGTGAGGTACCCACACAATATATATATATATATATATATATATTTATTTATTTATTTATTTATTTATTTATTTATTTATTTGGGAGAGAGAGAGAGGGATAAATATATTTAGGCAACCATCTATATTCCCACAGTCTTACCTTGGTCAGTGGTTAAGTTAGGAATGCCTTCGGCCTTCAGAAGGCGGACCAAGTGTGTTTAACATCTAGCCATATCACTTTTTGTTAGTTCTACTCTAACATAATCCGCCCTAATCTAGTATAACATAACAATTTTTTTTATTAAATATATCGTAAAGTAATATGACGTAATCTGATCTAATTTATCTTAATCTAAACCTATTTTTTTCATAAACCTAATCTAATCTTACCCAATCACACCTAACCTAATCTGTCCTAAACAAATGTAACTTAATTTAACCTAACATAACTTAATATGATTCACTATAGCCTAAATTAACTAACCCAACCTAGCCTAATATAACCCAACATATCCTAATCATATGTAATCCGTTACTAATCCTCTTGAGCAAGAGGCTGCATGTGTGTGTGCAGTAAGACCACAACATAGGTCATCCTATAAGGCCTCTGAGCTCTCATCAGGGAGGGTAGCGGCTGCCAGTCACGCGCCAGACACATGGTCTAAGCCTGACTAAATATCTTTTTGGATTTGGCGTCAGCGCCGTTGAAAGGGGTTATTAGGTTGGGCAATTTTTCCTCCGACATCCTACCTCCAACCTCCATTTGGATAACTAGAATATGACTTCGCTCACAGAAATCTAGTCTTCTCTAAGAACATTTCAACAGTATGTCTAACAATCTTCTAGGTTTGCAATCTCTTAGGCCATCAATCAGCTTTGCCATGTATATGACGGAAAGATAATTTGACAGTTGGAGATTTGAAAATTCAAATATTGTAACCGTTTTTGCTCCAACGAACTCTCAACGGTCGGCGTTGGTGAAGCTCGTGGAAGAGGCCCAGGGTGATAACTCCTGAAGACATAAACAGTTAGCGTTGCCAGTCACTTGTTTGTTGGTATCCGTGGGCAACCTGGACATGGAACTACCTAGTGTAGGCCTTATGGTCTCTTGCAGTCTCCCTCATTTAGGTGTAAGGAGGAAATTGGCAAGAATTTGTTTACCAACACAGTAACCATAATGGAGTGAGATTTTATTTATTTTTTATTTTTATTTTATATTTTATCTTTATTTTTTTAATTTAAGGATGGAGATGACAGGTGGTTAGGGACATGGAACTGCCCAGTGTAGGCCTTAGGGCCTCTTGCAGTCTTCTCCATGCTTACGTTCTCTCTCATTTTATGGATAGGGATGACAGAAGGTAAGGGACAGGAAACTGCCTAGTGTAGGCCTTATGGTCTCTTTCAGTCTCCTCCATTCTTATGTTCTTAAGAGAATGTAAAAGAATTCCCCTAACAAAGGGTGAAAAAAAATCCTTTTTTAGTTGGGAGGACATTTGTCCAACTAAGGTTGAATGAAGTCAACTCAGGCTAAAGCGGCCTTTCTCCATCAACATTATTGCGAAATATTCCATATTGCACAATATTATTGACGGTGTAGGGATGATATTGAAGAGTGTAGGGATGATATTGAAGACATCCAATGTATTACAGCACAAACACGTGTGCCCCTTCAATACCATCCCTCCACCTTCAGTAACATTGTGCAATCCCAAATATTGCGGAATAATATTGATCGTGTAGGACAAGCTGTATGTCCATACCAGATAGATATATACATTTGATTTTATTTCTTTAATTCAATTATATATATATATATATATATATACATATTTATACATACATACATGTATATATTTTTTCCGGAGAATCATAGGGTTATGAGTGGATCGATCAAGATATCCTTTTGAAGAACAACCTCCACTCGGCTTGGAGGGTGAGGGTTGGGGGGGGTTCTTCGGCATCTGAAGGAGAGGACGATGAAGTAGGTCGATGGAGGAAGGGTCGAGGTCCTGCCACGTAGTAAGGATTTATTTATTTACACACACACACACACATATATATATATATATATATATATATATATATATATTATATATAAATACTGTATATATATTTTTTTTTCTTTTTTCTCCTCTACATTTCCTTCTTCCTCTTTTTCTTTCTTTCCTGTTTCCTCCTCTTCAGGGCAATAAATATCCCAAGACCTTTGTATAAATATGCTGTTTCCTGTGTCCTTGTAGCATAAGCAGCATAAATGTGCAGACCTTGTGACAAGTGAATGTGTACAGTTGGCACAAAAGTTAATGTTTCATCATTTTAAATAAATAAATGAATAAAGTAGATAAATAGGTAAAGCAGTAAATATGGAGATAGATAAATGGGTAAACGAATTGTTTGTCATCAGGTCCTTCCCTTTTCGAAGTTTTGTACTTGTGACGTCATGTCGTCTCCTTGCTGTCCTAATGTTTTTCCATTTATCTTGATCTTCTTCATTTTCGTCTTGTTTTCTCTTCTATTCCCATATACACTTGTCATAATAGATTTTTTTTATTTATGTCAAATAGGGTCCAAGTTAATTAAGGTTAACTTAATCAAATAGGGTCCAAGTTAATTAAGGTTAACTTAATTCAAGTTTGTGCTGTTGATCCTAAGTTGGTGGTGGTGGGGGGGGACCCGCTGAGTATGATTTCATGTCCTGCGTTTGGAATGTCTCCTTTATACAATGGCCGTTCATGTATATGACAACAGTCTATACTTTCCCCTCCTCTTCTTCCTCTCCCCATCTCCCCCAACCTCTTCCTTCTTAACCTCCTCTTCTCTCCCTGCACTCTTCAGTCTCTCTTCCTATCCTCCTCACCTGTACCTCTCCCTCCTCGTCCACCACCCCTTCTCTCTTTCTTCCTCTCCCCTCGTTACCCACCCCCTACCCTGGCGCCTTGTCGGTCCGTACCTCGATATCTCTTTTTTTTATATTTTATTGAGTGTTGTTTTATAGTTATACTATATTCATTCATTTGTTTTGTTTTTGTTATTTGCAGTCTCTTAAGGTGATCAGGAATTTTGTAAATAATCTGCATTCGATTTGCCACAAAATTTTACCACTGGTCATCCATCATAACCCAACCTGAAACTCAATCTTCGTGGAAACTCTAAACTAAAAAAAAAAAAAAAAAAAAAAAAATGCGAATGACATATACAAATAATTGAAATAAGAATAGAATGAAATATCTACGGGTTAGGTGGGCACACAGCCATAACCCCCCACCCCACCCCCACACACCGTCTGTGACGTCGCAAACTGAAGCGTTTGGCGGGGGAAGGTTGAATCAGTATTTTATTTATTTATTTATTTTTTTTTTAGATTCCTTGGCACCCTTACAATATTTTGTGTTTTGTTTGTTTAATAGATTCCTTGGCACCCTTGCAATATTTATTTATTTGCTATTGTGATTGGAGTAAGCATCATTTGCCTAATGTCTACTGTTTAAAGTTAAATGCTCTTTTTACCTAGCTTTATTTTCTCCTAGCATCCCCCCCCTATCTTTCTCACGCATGCACGAAATTGTCACCATGAGTGAGCAGAATGTGTCTCACCCTCTCCCTCCACTTCTCTGCTTGATCGAAGATGTGGACATGTGCCCTTGACGCTATGAAAAGGCTTAGTGCCGTCACAAAAATAAGCAAATAAAATTATGATATTAATACCAAAAAACGTAATAGATAAATGAATAAACGTAGACTGAGGACGGGTGATAATGATAATAATAAGTGACAGTGAACTAATAAGGAATGAAATTATAAACACATGAAATATACCGAAATGTGGAACAACAATTGTCTTGAAGTTTTGGCAGAATGTGCTCAAGGGGGAAGGGGCTAGGTCTAGGCCCCAGTAGGCTGCCAAATACGTAATTTTTTATTTTATTCGTTTTGTTTTGTTTGTTTATTATTATCATCACTTGTTTTTTTCTAATCGATCCAATTTCTCTAAGGGCAACTCGAAGCTGTATCCCAGCCTCAGGGACGAAATCTATTCACCGCGCCATGTCCCTTGCCCCATTGCTAGCGCCTACTAAGCCAGCGGTGTCCTAGATTTCTTCTCGCTTGTCGTCGCCGTGGTCGTTTGAGAAAGTACAAGCGCGCAATAACCGTGTTTGAAGTTTGTAGGGCAGCCCACCATTCGTTACGAACACTTATATAATAACATTGTTACAATAATTACTATCTCCGTTTTTAAAATCGACTAAAGATGCTACATATTTTTTTCAAGAATTTTTATTTCAACGCAGTTTTGCATCACGAAAAAGTAATTGAAATATTAGTAAATAATAAGTATGGGTAACTATTAGTAGTAGTATTTATTATTATCCCTTGCAGTTTCTCAGAATCGTGGTCATAGCAATATGTTCAAGTTTATTATTCCATGCACATAAAAACGACGATGAAATTTGCTATTGCGTAAACACGTGGGGTGGGGACTGGAACAAATGGACTAAGCTCATTTTTAAAAATCGCCATCGGGCAGACAAGAAAATATATAGAAACGACCCATTGAGTTTTTTTAATTTAATCAAAATCTATAAACGCCAAAGGGGTTGGGGTTGCTGAAAGCCAGGATTTTAACATCCTACTTTGTATATCTTTATATAATAATAATGTTCCTAAACTCCCCCCCCCCCACACACAGGGAATTTGTTGAGAGTCGCGTTAGGATTTTTGTTTTATGAAAATGAAAATTTGCATCGATTATTTATTGTACCGGGTAATGATTTTTATATGTTAATTTATTTGAAAGGATAAGAGACAGCTAGGAAGAAAAAACAATGCAGTCTAAAGACAAATAACTAAGTTTAAGATGATTGAATCTTCTCTATCACTATTGACTATGATTTTACTTACGGGGTGTGACATAAATCGGCCAACTGCTGTGTAATTATTGTTGTTGTCATTATTATTTTATTATTGTTATGCAATATTCTGAAGTGTATTGTTGATTAATTTTAAAAACATTATTTCTTCTTATTTGATCATGTAAAACATTTTTTTATTTTTTATTTATTGAGATATATTTGTTCCTTTTCAGTTGAAAAGTGTCGGGCCAAAATTGGTTCCTTTCTGCAAAACCGTCGCCATCTACTTTGTACTGTTCATCCCTGTGTCTCAACCGTCCCTGTTCGCCATGGTCATCAAGTGTCTGCCTGTACTTTCACTCATTGCCTTTGTTCTTCTTCACGGAATGAGTCTTGGAGAAGAGTAAGTTCATTTATACGTGTTCTTAAATTCTCGCTTAGTTTGCCATGCACAGTTGTTTTTATTGCATAAGTTTTGTTTAGTAAATATTTTAAGGACTTTATCGATGCCCTCACGGACCAGATATGTAATATACCTTTTGTGATTGGGAACTAATCTTCACTCTGAATTAATCCTGATCGTTCTGCTGGCCTCCCGAAAATTCCCCATTAGCACCTTGACAAGTCCATCTCTTAGTGCGATATTGTGCCAAAGTATAGACTGATTATTGTGTACGAAATACAAACTATTGAGGCCATTGTTTAGACAGCTGTGCCTTGCTGCATTGCCCATGATATAAGCCGTAGATGAGAGACAAGGCAAGTGAAATTCCACGGAACGCTTTCTCGCGGTTTGGCATAATTTCCACATCTATTTTATTTTATTTTTGTTTACCAGACTTAAAAAAATACAAGCTCGTATTTGTTACTTGGAATAATTTTGTGCTGTTCTGGAATGATATTCTACAGTATGCACCAGATTGCTTTGTGTAAGCTAAGAAATTCCAAAGTAACCCAGTGTAATTTTCCTATCTGTTGCAGGTATGCCTATTCTCGTCGCATTCTTCTTGGGCTTATATTCTCGGTAATTGGCGATGCATTCCTGGTGTGGGATGAGTTCTTTCTACACGGCATGGCAGCCTTTGGTGTGGCCCAGGTATTTTACACATCAGCTTATGGGTTTAGGCCCCTCAACATGTATGCAGCCTCAGTGATATATGCTATCATGGCCGTAGGTAAGTTAAGATTGATTTTATTTTATTCTATTTAAATATTTCATTATATATATATATATATATATATATATATATATATATATATATATATATATATTCACACACACACACAATAGAACCTCAGTTTGTAATTGTCTTGCAAGTTGAACAAATTGGTTCTCAATTTTTATCCCCCTCCAGAAATCAACTAAAATATATGTTCACAACCAACCCAGAGAATAATGGAAAAGGAGTAAAATTCAGTTTTGTAGAAAAATATCACCCTGATAAAGCTGCATTCAGATCTTGACCAAAAGCGGTTCTGGAACAGTTTTCTATATATGTGTGTGTGTGTATTTACCTAGTTGTATTTTACAGGAAGGGGAGATAATGTTAGGTTAGGTAACGGGACACCAGAAGTGTGCTGATACAGGGTTTGTTTTCTTTTTTGCAATAAATGCATTTTCAACTAAATTGTGACTTTTTTTTGTGTGACCCTAAAAAAATGAAACAATTACTGTACACACCCTGTATGTGTTGGTATGTATATATATATATATATATATATATATATATATATATATATATATATATATATATATATATACACACACACACATACATATACCAATGACTTTTACCCCTTACAAGGGAGGTAGCCAAAGAGTCAAAGGGATAAATCCACTTCTACCCATGCCATCCTCACATACTCCACCGCTCCCTCCCTCTTTTCTTGGCACCTCCTGGATGATGGGTTATCCCTGCATCTCTCCCACTGCCATGGGTCAGAAGCAATGTAGCACGACACAGCACACCCACAGCAAGGCCATTTCATTTAATCCATGACCTGCCACTCTCCATCCCCTCATGCAGAAAAAGAAAAGAGAGGAAGAAATCCCTTTGGGCTGTGTCAAAATATCATTCACACATACTTCCCCCATCCCCCACCATGCATCCCAGCATCATTCATACACAACCATTCTCCACTCACCCCTACATTCTGCCTTCTCCCTTCCTCAACAGACATTCTTCACTTTCCCAATGTCCCTTTTACCCCATCCATCCATCTCATCCTTGGTCACCCCCTCATTTCACTCCTTCCACCTCTGCCTTCCATACCTCTTTTACTAATCTTTCTTCACTCATTCTTTCCATGTGTCCTATCTCCCTACTCCCTTCTTCCCACTCTCCTCCTCACCTCCTTATTTCTCACTCTATCCAGCCTAGTAACTCCTACCATACTTCTAAGGCATTTCATCTCAAACACATTTAAACTCTTCCTCACTTATGTTCCATGTTTCTGCCACCTATATAGTGCTGTCAGCACAACCCTCCTTCATACAATCTCCTTTTAGCATCCATTCCCAATTGTCTATTTCTCATTACACTTTTTAATCCTCCAAGAGAGAGGGAGGAAGGTGGAGGGGAGTGGAATATATAGGAAATGGAATGATTGGGAGTGGTTTCTATGCCTTTTTCTTTTTGGCTACCCCCCATGTAGGGGGGAAAAGCTTTTGGTATACATATGTATGTATGTATGAATATATACATATACATACATATACCAAGGCTTTTTCCCCCTTACACGGGGGAGTAGCCAAAAAGAAAAAGGCATAGAAATCACTCCCACCCATTTCATTTCCCATATGTTCCACTCCCCTCCACCCTCCTCCCTCCCTCCTATCTTGGCACCTCCTGGATGACGGGTCATCTCTGCATCCTGTCCACTGCCCTGGGTCAGAAGCAGTGTCACAAGACACAACACATCCACAGCAATGCTGCTTCATAAGTTCGGCGATCCCCCCTCTCCCTCCCCTCATGCAGAAAAGGAGAAGATGGGGAGAAATCCCTTCGGGCTGCGTCAAATTATTTTTCATACATACTTCCTCACCCCCCATCCCCCACCCACTCCCCCTCATGCATCACAGCCTCATCTATACACAACCCTTCTCCATTCACCCCTATCTTCTGTCCTCTCCCGTCCTTCCTCCACAGCCATTCCTCTCTTTTGTAAAGCCCTTTTCACCCCATCCATCCATCTTATCCTAGGACGCCCCCTCATATTCACTCCTTCCACCTCCGCCTTCCACACTTCTTTTACTAATCTTTCTTCATTCATTCTCTCCATGTGTCCAAACCATCCTAATACTCTTTCATCAACCCTATCTACCAGCACCCTTTCCACCCCTGTTCTCCTCCTCACCTCCTCATTTCTCACTCTATCTAGCCTAGTAACCCCCATCATACTTCTCAGACATTTCATCTCAAACACATTCAAACTCCTTCTCTCTTCCTCTCCCATGTTCCATGTTTCTGCCCCGTACATTGCTGTTGGCACAATCACTCCTTCATATAACCTCCTCTTAGCATCCATTCCCAGATGTCTATTTCTCATTACACTTTTTAATCCACCAAGGCATTTACTCACTTCTCTCAATCTACATTCTACCTCCACCCCCACTCCTCCCTTTCCTGTCACATTTGCACCCAAGTATCTAAAACTATCCACTTCCTCCAGTTTCTCACCCTTAATGCTCACTTCCAGCCTACTGTCACTCTCTCCCCTTGTACATCTCATCACCTTACTTTTACCCACATTTATCTTCAGCTTCCTTCTTTCACACACCTTCTCAATCTCTGTCATTAACTTCCTCAATCCCTCCTCTGATCCTGCTACAAGCGCAGTGTCGTCAGCAAACAACAGCTGGCTCACCTCCCACTTTTCTCCATTTTCTTTAATCATCTCCAACCCCTGACCCACTACCCTTGCATTCACCTCTCGCACCACCCCATCCATGTAAAGATTGAACAGCCAGGGCGACATAACACATCCCTGACGAAGTCCCACCTTTACCTCAAACCATTCACTCTCTCCATTTCTAATCCTAACGCAAGCTCTACTACTCTCATAAAAACTCTTGACTGCTCTTAACAGCTTTCCTCCTATCCCATATATCTGCAGTACCTCCCACAGTGCCTTCCTGTCTACCCTGTCATAAGCCTTTTCCAGATCCATAAAAGCCCAAAAAACATCCTTACCTTTTCCTATAGCTTTCTCACATATCTGCCTTACCACAAAAATCTGATCTACACATCCCCTACCTGTCCTAAAACCACTGTTCCTCACCAATTACTCCCTCTGTTCCTCTCCTAATCCTGTCAATCAAGACCCTCCCATAAGCCTTCCCAACTACATTTAAACAAACATTAAACAACCTCACCAGCCAGTCCACCACAACTGCACCTCCCTTCTTCAGACATTCTGCATGGCATCCATCCAACCCAGGTGCCTTACCTGCTCTCATCATCTTAACAGCTGTTTTCACTTCATCCTTCCCTATTTCTCCTCCATTTTCCTCACTCATCACTCTCATTTTCTTAGTGCTTCACACTGCAACTACCTTTCCCTCCCTATCCTCCTTCACATTTAGCAACTCCCTAAAATACTCTGCCCACCTTCCTCTCACTGCCTTCTCTTCCATTATCATCTCTCCATCTGCACCTTTTACCTTTTCTTCTCTACTTGATTCACCTCCTCTTCCTCTTTTAATTTCCTTCCAAAACATCTTTTTATTACTTTCAAAATTTTCTGTCATATTCTTTCCCCATTTCACATCTGCTCTCCTCTTTGCTTCCTTTATCTTATGCTTAACTTCCTTTCTCTTTACTTTGTACCTCTCATACGATTCCCTTGTCCTAATTTGGAGCCAATCTATGAATGCCTGCTTCTTCTCTTTTACACCCTTCTTTGCTTCCTCATTCCACCACTCACTACCCTTCCTTCTATTTCCTCCCGCCCTCCTTGTTCCACACACCATCTTTGCACACCTTATGACTCCCTCCTTGAACCATCCCCATTCTTCCTCCACTCCTAGTTCTACTCTATCCTTTACTCTCTCCCACTCCTCTGTCAACTGTCATTCTCCTTTTTTCCTCATTTAAGCAGTTCACTCTAAGTACCTCCCTACCTTCTGCCCTTTTCCTCTTTCTCCACCTATTCTCCACTCTCAATTTACCTTCCACCAGAAAATGATCTGATATTCCCCCACTCTCTCCCCTTAGAACATGTACATCCTTAACTCTTCCTACCATACTCCTGGTCACCACTATATAGTCCATTAACGCTCTATCTGCCACCCTTCCATCCACCACCCTCTCCCATGTGTACTTATGCTTGACTTTCTTCTTAAACACTGTATTTGCTATCATCAACTCTTGTTCAAGACACATCTCCACCATCAATTCTCCACATATATATATACATATATATATTGAAGTATGGAAGCCCTTCCACACATATACATATATATACACCTCCCTTGTAAGGGGGAAAAAGCCTTTGGTGTGTGTGTGTATGTATATATATATATATAAATATATATATACAGATGCTCCTCTACTTACATTCATTCGTTTTACGTTTTTTCGATTTTACGGTCGAACTGACTGTAAAAAAAAAAATGGTAAAAAAAATTTTTTTGAGTGAATTTTCTAGTTTAGCGCGCTCTCCGTAGTTCAAACGATACTTACGCATAATGCTGCGTCCATTGTTTACATGTCACAAACGACAGACTGAACGTGCCTTGCCTCATCCTCATCCTCCTCCACCATCTCAATTTATGTTGCTTGAATTTAATTTATTTGAAATTAATGTTATTATTTTACAATGTTATGTGTATAATTAATTATTTAGGGGTGTTTTATAAGATACGGTAATAGAATTTACGGATGTATAGTACAGTAACAACTTACGTTCATTTTCAACTTACGTTCGGCCGTTCGGAACGTAACTAAAACGTAAGTTGAGGAGCGTCTGTATGTATATATAAATATATATATATATATATCCTCATATCTCTCCTGTCTAGTATACTCTTAGAAGACGATGAAGCTTAGTCAGGTTTTTTCTCACAATAAGTTTGTGTGCAACCTGATGTAAGACTGAAATCTTGTATGTACCGTCTTATTTTCTTCATTGATTTTCTAAGATATTTTAAGCAATATTTCCTTTTATTACAAATTAAAGCAATACTGTGGCTTCCTGCATTGCTTCTGACTGAGGGCAGTGGGCAGGGTAGAACGATGACACGTGATCCATGAAGAGCCAAGATGAGAGGGAGGATAGGGTGGTGGATAGGAGTGAAATGGGTAGGAGTGGGTGTGTGTCTTTAGACTTGGCTACTTCCTGTGTAAGGGGGGAAAAAAAGCCCTTGGTATATAAATAGACAAATGAAAGCCATACCAGCTTATGGTCATTATGCTAAACAAGCAAAAATGTGCATGACAAAGCAACTTGGATACTAAAGGCAGTGACCTGTTTCTTTGAGAAAGGAATGAATGAGCAGTATTGGTGTGAGAGCAATGGGACAGCTTTGTATGGTCTAAGCAGGATGGAATGAAAGGGGTGTGTAAGAAAGGAGCAAGGATGTTCCTCTCCCGTGTCATGCTGCCTCATTTTGTGTTAATCGCTGACTAGATAGGTGAGGGAGGGATAACCTCTTAGGTATTCAAGATGCTCACTGGCCAATTACTGGAGGTTGAGGTGATGTCATTTAGAACCATGCAGCCAGCTAGTTGGACCAAGGGCATGGTTCATTAAATTCCATGCTACAACATTGCAAGGGGGCACCATCTCAGCCTCCTGATAGGGGGAGCTCGCTATGTTAAACCAAATCATAACATATATTCAGTGTACAGTATATGGTGAATATTAGAAAGAATTAATTTTTGAGAATAGGAAAAAGATGTCTGTCAATCACTCCATTGTCCTGGTTGTCTTGTGTGGGAGAACAGAACCATGGGAACAACACTTACATCACCCAGTGAAGGTTTTGCATCACCATCTAGAAGGAGTGATTGTAGAATAGTGTAGGATATGATTTAAAATTACAGTTGCCAGCAAAATGGCTAGAGTACCATGTGAGGACAGAACCTTTATTAACCCCTTCCACACGATGACACCTACGTAGGTGTCATGAGGATGCCTGCTTCAGTGTCTTGATTATATTTATTTTATAGTTGTAGCTGAGTGACCCCCATGTTCTGTGAACTGGCTTGATCATATTTTCTGTGATTATTAGTATTTAGAGGGAAAGAGATCGAGTTAGACAGCTGTAACTATATTTCATAATGTGAGTATTGTGGTACATCATCATACATCAGGCAGCTGATGCTGCATGTAAGAATTTGACTCATATTGAAGAGGTTAAAAGTGATGATGATGATGATTCAGTTTAATGTCCCAAAACTCCGCCTTATGGCTAGGATGGTGCCCCATAACAAGGACTTTGTGGCAGGATTCAAACTGCCATCACCTAAACCTCTGTCACAAGTAGCGACACCCTAACCTGCTTGGCCAGCGAGCATAAAATACTTTTTTATAAAGGTTTCATCCTCACAGTCTACTCTATAACAAGTATAGTGTATTGTCCTCTTTGTCATCTGTGTGGTGATTTCAGATAGGGTGACTGGTGTATTTGGTCAGGTCAGTTCTATGTTGGTAATGCTATAGTGTTTGATGGTGACCTGAACGTAGCCAGGTCAGTGGAGATTATTAAGAATGATTTCATCTGTGTTGATGTCAGAGGGAGGGTTGCCATGTAAATGAAGTAGCCCCACTGTGGTTGTGCTCTGCCTCACCGCATTGCATCTGACCCGGGCAGTGGGCAGGACACAGGGATGACCCTTCATCCATGAGGAGCTAAGAAGAGAAGGAAACAGTGGGTGGTGGATGGGAGTGGGTGCTTGCCTTTTGACTTGGCTACCTCCCTTATAAGGAGAAATAAGGCCTGGTTATACATAGATTGTATTTGACTGATGGTTTTTTTAAGGTGTGTGCGTGTGCATGCAGGTAGCAAGTCTGGCTTGTTGTATATAAAGTTTGTGAGTTTTAAGTGGATCTTCCCCAGCTGCTCAGGAGGCAACAGTTACTGACTCCTCAAGTACATTCAATATCAATCAGAGATCTTAAAAATCATTCTATACTCACCAATGTCAACTAGATATGATCATAAATGCAGAGAAAATACTTCAGTATATGTATATCAAATCAAGTCCCAGAAAGAACATTCAGGGATTAAATACCAAGCCAAAAGTCTGTTAAATGCATATTATTGTCTTATCATTTCAGGAGTAACATTGCTGCTGCCAGGAGTTGAGGGTGTGCTTAAGGTTGGAGTGCCCATATATGGCGTGCTTCTCATGACTATGGTATGGAGAGCTGTTGCCAGAGTTCAGCTCTTTCAAGAACTGTGGACTTGGACCAAGCTGTGTTCCTGTGTTGGTGGCATTTTCTTCGCCCTCTCTGATTCTGTAATTGGATTCAATGCATTCTACACTGCTATTCCACATGCTCAGGTAATGTGTAGATGTTCATCACAGGGGATTGGGGTGAGTGGAGAATGGCTGTATATGGATGATACTTTCACATAATCCAAAGAGATATCTCTCCACCTTCTCTGTTTTTTGCACTGGGGGGGTCGCTGATTAAGTGAAGCAGCCTTACTCTGTCTTCCTTCATTGCTTCTGACTCGAGCAGTGGGCAGGAGACAGGGATGACCCTTCATCCACGAGGAACGAAGATGAGAGGGAAGCAAGTGTGGTGGATGGGAGTGGATCCATGCCTTTGACCTACTTCCCTTATAAGGGCCTTGGCTGGCTACCTCCCTTATATGGTGGAAGAGACCCATGGTATATAGATAGACATTTTATTTTCCAACACTGACTGGTACCAAATGGGTATTGGGGGTGGCCTTGTGATGTGGATATCGAAGGTGGATGTCTTGCTGCTGCTGCTACTTGTCTTCAAATCTCATCAACCCTCTTGCCTCCATTTGGAGGTGCAGACTCAAACTGGGCCTAAGATATCTTTGTGTTAGCTTCATATGTCCTCCCCCAGTGGTGGTAGTAGTTGGGGAAATGTTGCCACTATGTTCCCATGTGTTTAGTACATCAGCAGGGCAGGACTTGTATTTGATTTAAATTGGGACAAGTTTAGATTTAAGAGGGAAATAGGCCCGAATTGGTTCACCAACAGAGTGGTTAATAAATGGAATAGACTTAGTAACCTTGTAGTGAGTGCTGAAACTAATGGTTATTAAGGTGAGATAATTTTATGGATTAGAATTATAGGTAGTAATGGACATGGAACTGCCAAGTTTGGGACTTAGGGTCTCTTGCAGTCTCTTCTGTTCTTGTATTCTTGTATATAAAAAGTCAAAACCTAAGAGGTGCTGGGAGGAGGACTATGACCAGATTTCTAGCAGTTGAGTCATTACATGTGTGTGGATGTGGTATGATAAAAGTATAAGGGAAAAAATTGGTAGTGTGTTTGCTATAAGAAGATGGATGTGTTAGTAGGGAATCAACAACTCCTGAAAGGTGCTCAGGAGGTAGGATGCCAGGAGTGGTGAGGGGAAAAGGGAAGGAAGGAGTGGAGCTGTTCATAAGTGATGAGATAGTGGAGTGGAGAGAATGGGATGAAAAGAGAGCCGATTGAGTTGATCACAAAATGCCAAGATGGTTTCAGCATCTGGAAAGAATAAGTAGACTAACACTCCTCTGTGCTTGTGGTGGGGTCAGATATAGGACAAAGGGATGTGACAGGAAGAAATTGAAGGTAAATGTGAGTAAAAGTAAGGTAATGAAATGTACAAGGGGAGATGGTGGCATGGAGTTTGAAGTATGTTTTGAAGGAGAGAGGCTAAAAGAAGTGGATAGATTCAAGTATTTGGGGTTGCATGTGGCAGGAAATGGAGGACTGGGGTTGGAGAAACTGTATATTCAGAGAACCAAGTAAATCTCTTAGGAGATTGAAATGTGTAATGAATAATAGGTATCTGGGAATAGATGTAAAGAGTTTATGGGGCAGAGGATTGGAATTCAAGAGAGGCAGAAAGGAATTAAATGTGTCTGAGAAGTATGGTAGGTAGGGGTTACAAGGTTGGATAGAGTGAGAAATAAGGAGAAAAGCAAAGGTGAACAGGGAGATGGCAGATATGGCTGATGAAAGATTATTATTGGGATGGTTTGGCCACATGGAAAGAATGAGTGAAGAAAGATTAGCAAAAGAGGGGTGGAAAGCAGAGGTGGAGGGAGTGAACTTGAGATGGGTGAGGTGAAAGGGGCTTTGTTTTCATCTGTCTAGGAATCAGATTGTCTCAATGTTCCTTATTTTCTTTTTAGTACTGGGTGTGTGTGTCTGTGTATATATATATGTTTTTTTTTTTTCTCATGCTCTCCTATTGACCTTGTAAAATTTATGTAAAATATTTGTGCATTAATGGTGAATTGTTAACCTTCACAGGCTATCATCATGTCCACCTACTATGCTGCTCAACTGGGCATTTCCTTGAGTGTTGTCGATAGTAAGGCGAGCTATCTGGATTCCATCAGGGAGAACAAGATGAAGCATGGGAAGTGGTACTCATCCCCTGACAACACATGCTTCAAGAAACAGTCATATTTACAGGAACGGCCTGCCATACCTATCAGCGCAATGCACTAGGTCTTATATTCGACTAGAGACCTCATGTGGTAATTTGCTTTTATGACAGTGTCTCCTGTTGTTGGTTTCATAAGCTTAATAGATGAAAAAAAGAAAAGAAAAAAAAATTCTTGTTATTGGCATGTCCAAGTCTCCCAGTTGAGTGCCAAAGTGCCGGAAATGAATGGCCAGGAACCACATGTGGATGAAATGCACTTCGTGCCAGTGGGTGTGTTTGTGTGTGTGTGTGTGTGACAGATGTTTAGGTATCGAAGTGTAATGTATTTATGGCATGTCATACAGAAAGTAATCATGGGGAGTTGTTTGAATATCAAAGTGCATTGCTATTCAGAGATTGCTGAATTGTTTAGGTATTGAAGGGCATGGTATTTGTGGCACATTGTACAGGGAGAAATTAATCATGCCATTTGTGCTCCTTGGTACAAGGGACTTGTTATGTCGTTGCCAAAGAGCAGTTTTTCGTGCTTTGTGGAAAGCACATGAGAGTACAAGGTCATTGTTCATGTTATTAATGAGTCAGATAAATGCTGGCTCACTATATAATACAGGTTTACGAATATGTCTTTCGGATAGATATATTATTTTTAATTCTAGGTTAAGGCATCTAGTATTGTTGAAATGAATCCAGTAAGTTACTATTTTATCTGAGGCAACCTTTGGGCCAGAGGTTTCATTGGATCTGAAGAAGGGAAGAAAAGGGGAAAAAAAAAAAAAAAAAAAGCCAAGAAATACAAGGCAATGTTATTTCACAATTTTGGAAGATAAATGAAGAGCATTTCAAAGCTTCAAAGCCCAGGGGATACACGTAGACTTCTCAAGTCTAGTGATGATATGCACTTTTTTTTTTTTTTTTTTTTTTTTCTTAATGTATTTCTCATAGAGTCGATTCAATATGCAAGAGGAATTAAAAGTCATTACAGTTAGCCCTGCTACTGTAGAAGGGGGTTCCCTCAGTTGATTAAAGTTGCCTGGCAGCAACTACTGGTAGAATCATTAAGTCGTAATCGCGGCAAAAGTGTTAGTATTTTGCCGAAAGTCCTAAAAAAAAAAAAAAAAAAAGAAAGAGCCAAGAAATACAAGGCAGAGCATATTATTTCACAATTTTGGAAGATAAATGAAGAGCATTTCAAAGCTTTAAAGCCCATGGGATACACACAGACTTCTCAAGTCTAGTGATAATATGCAATTTTTTTTTATTTTTTATTTTTTTTTTTCTTAGTGTATTTCTCGTAGAGTCGATTCAATTTGCAAGAGGAATTAAAAATTATTACAGTTAGCCCTGCTACTGTAGAAGTGGGTTCCTTCAGTTGATTAAAGTTGCCTGGCAGCAACTACTGGTAGAATCATTAAGTTGTAATCGTGGCAAAAGAGTTAGTATTTTGCCGAAAGTCTTAAAAAAAAAAAATAAAAAAAATTAAAAAAAAATAAGAAGAAGAAAAAGAGCCAAGAAATACAAGGCAGAGCATGTTATTTCACAGTTTTGGAAGATAAATGGAGAGCATTTCAAAGCTTCAAAGCCCAGGGGATACACACAGACTTCTCAAGTCTAGTGATGATATGCATTTATTTTTTTTTATTTTTTCTTTTTATATGCATTTCTCATAGAGTCGATTCAATATGCAAGAGGAATTAAAAGTCATTACAGTTAGCCCTGCTACTGTAGAAGGGGGTTCCCTCAGTTGATTAAAGTTGCCTGGCAGCAACTACTGGTAGAATCATTAAGTCGTAAATGCGGCAAAAGAGTTAGAAGTATTTTGCCGAAAGTCCTACCTAGTCATGTGTGAGTGCCTGGTAATGTGCGAATGAAGACACAATTTATACCCCCCCCCCACTCCTAAGTGCCAGTATTGTGTATCATGTTGAAACTGGCAACATATTTCACGAGGAGCGAAGACCAGATCACTGACAACCTTTTTTGATGATAGTGAGATGGTCTTTATCTCTGATATTCATTCCAATTTCATTGTAATGGCAATGTACAGAGGCAGGGTATCTTACTTCACAAATTTAGAAGATAAACAAGGAGCATTTCAGTTCTTGACAATTGTTAGCCACTTTGAAGAAAAAGTAAAAATAAAATAAAATTAAATTAAATATATAAATTTTTAATGAAATAGAATAAATGAAATTTAAATATAATGGAATGAATGCGATTTGGTAATAACATTGTACCAATTCATTGCTATATTGCACAACAAACTGGCGGGACCAACAATGAGAGCCTGCATGTGGTATTCCCCTGAAGTGGACCTAGGAGAGAATCATTTTCCCATTGCTCTCCTTCAAATACTGTCAACATCCACCTCTGTCAGGAGGGGTAGCCCTAAGAGTGGGACCCAGAGACGGTATCTGTCAGTTTTGACTATCTTTCCTCTGCTACAGTGGCATGCAAAAGTCTGTTGATGCCCGGGGCCAACTCCTTGACTGTATGCCCCCAAGATTCAAGTATAAGGCCTCATAGTACTGAGAAATATGATGAGAAAGGAACATATTTTGAATTTGTAAATACAAATGAAATATAAGATAAACAAATTATTCAATTAAAATATAAATCAACCAAATTTATTAAGTTCTTTACCCCAAATGATGTTACTGGATGCCCTTCTCCATTTGTATGCCCAGGGCCATTGCTCCACTATTTGACACAAGGAGAGCTGACAGCCAGCAACTGCTCCCCTCCTCCTCCTCCCAAAAGCCAGTGATATAGGAACATTCCTGTATGAATAATACACAAACAACAGTCCAAATTTTCTTCCCAGAGATCAGCAGGAGGACCCAAGCAAGGCCCATTGCCAATTACTGTTGGGCTAGGAGCTTCCACTTGATGAAATTCAAGGCGACAACAAATATTAGAACAAACTAGTTGGAGTGGCCTTTTCACAAAAATGTTTTTTGATATTAAGCATAATTCAAGGATTTGATCCCTGGGGTTGCCCCTCACTACAGTACCCTTGTACTAGGTACACACTAATCTCGGACTTTGTATTTACTAGTACGTACATAAGAACCATGTGCTGGTGATGTAATCAGAAGGGTGCTGGTCTCGCATTCACTCAGTTGTGGGTTCGAGTCCTGCACTCTTCTTCAATTCCCACCAGTGACTGTTACCTGCCCCAACAGTCCAAATGCAGAATAGGGCAAAAAGCGATGGCTTTGGCCACAGTTACTTGGCGCCTCCTGGCATGGGCTCCTCACCATATAGGTAAGGATTAACAAGGCATTTCACATTCCTCAGTGCATAGTTTTTAATAGGGTTTTTTAAAATAATGCAATTGATCGAATTAGTCCAAAATGTGTTGTAATCTTAAAGTATGGCATTAATTAAAGAAAGTAACGTCTAAATTCTACTTGCAGATTCTATTTTAAATTCTATTTGAGGATGAATTTTGCATTCAGGAATGTGAAATAGGGTTCATGTAGGTTATCCTTGGAATGAATACCAGTGACTACAGCTAGTCTTAGGACTCTTAAACCGACATAATAAAAGATATGTTTAATTTTTATTGAAAATAAATATTTAATACATCTCATCAGTTGGTCACTCAAAGGTCAATGCTCAAAATATTTGCAGAAGGTATGGTCGTGTTTGGAAGCCACCTGCACATTTCCCCCAATGTACAAGTGTTCGGGAACGAGATGTACAAATTTTGATGTATTATGTATTTTTGCAAAGTACTTCGTATCTACTCACAAGTTGTTAGTACTTGGGTGTGAGTATTGACATTTTACACCAACACTTTGAGCTGATCATGAAACATGGTAAAAAGGCAGAGATATTAACGAAAGACAGAGCAAGTGGTAACATGGTTCATTGTTTTTTGTTCAGGTTTTAGCACGGTTTGTTAATGCCACTGATAAGGTTATAAGGGACCAATGACAGGTACCTGGATGTGGTGGTCCTGCAAGATGGACAGTAAAGCTGCCCATTTTCAAAATCCATCAACCCATTCACCTCCATCAAAAGGTGCAGCCCTGAGGGGCTGGCAATTGGTCTCTGGATTATGCCTAAGATCTCTTATCATTTTTATCTGTATTTCCAACTATTTTTCATGCATGTAGAGCTGACAACCATTGACTGCTCTCCTCTCCCCACAACATTAAGCCAGTAATAAAGAAATAGTTCCACACTGATGCATTACAGACAACAGTTCAAAGTTTCTTCCTAGAGAGATTTGTGGGAGGTTCTAAGCACCATTGGCAACCTCTGTGGTGCTGTGGGTTGTCCACTCTTAGAAACTAGACCATGTGACCACTTTGTAAGCCTCAACAATGCCTCAACCAGTGCTGTTCTCCTGCCTATGTACATCAGAGCAAATGTGCTTAGAACATCGTGGAAAAACTTTGTGTGTGAATACACCAATCTCAACACCCGGATCAGTGAAAGGGTGATGTTGAAAAAGTGTCCAATGTCTTATTTTAACCTCACTGTTCAATGGGGGTAGGGAGGCATGCAGTATTGAATCCATAGCTGTTCTGTGGTGTTTTGAAATTTATCTTGTAGGGTAGTTTTTACTTGTTCTGCTTACAAGTGCATGTAACACATTTTTTTTCTCTTTATTCATTATAAAAGTGATATTTTTGAAAACCTACTCTCTACTTATAATTACATAAATGGGAACATAAAAAAATAAAAAATAAATAAAATAAAATAAAAAATAAAAAAAGAGGAAAAAAAGTGTACAATTCTAAGCCAGTTAAATCCTTCGCACTTACAAGTAAGACATTCCACAGATACTACTCAGCCACAGTTAGTCAACATGTCTTCCCCATGGTGTGTAAATGATGGAGCAAGTATTGTGATGTTAAAGGGTTATCACACTGGGCTATTTTTCCTCCCACATCCTACCTCCAACTTCCATTTGAATAGTTATAATATGACTTCGCTTACTGAAACCTAGACTTGTCTAAGAACATTTCAACAGTATGTCTAACATTCGTCTAGGTTTGCAATCTTTTAGTTCATCATTCAGCTTGGCTATGTATGACGGATAGTTCAATATCTGGAGATTTGAAAAGTAAAATATTGTAACTGAAATAATTTTTACTCAAACTCAACAGTCGACGCTGGTGAAGCCTGTGAAAGCCCAGTGTGATGACACCTTTACCTGTTGCCATAGCAACAGCAAAGACCTACATGCTAGTTCTGTTTTCAACCTGGTGGCATTGTATATTCATGGTTGTAATACTAAACATTGGAAAGTGAATTATTACACTAGCAATATATATAATAACCCTCTGAGGAAATATTTGCTAGAACTGTGCTGATATGAAACAAAGACATGTATAGTAACAGTTATATTAAATAAAAAGTTTTATCATACTATATATTTATCTTTATTTTTTCCCTAATTATGCTTCAACAAGGATCATAAATAGTATTGCTGTCTCACCCCAGTGCTGTGGTCCTTGAGCTACGGCAATTTCCCGAAAGCTCGTTTAATTTTCGAATTGGGAATCTATCCTGTAACTTCGTACCACACTATTGTAATTTTAATTAATATTATTAAACTCCCCTCCCTCTTTATTATTTATTCAAACCTATGTTATAATTTGATTAACAAATCGGGAACTTGAGAACTTGCTTCAAGTATCAGTTGTCCCGTGGCTTCGAAACCGTTTTGAAGGCTCATTTAAAAACTCCTGCTGAACAAGACTGATTTTTTACGTCAGACTAGCTTCAACCCTAGTACCAGTGACAAGCTTTAACCCTGTCACCAGAAGGACAATAAACCTCGGCAAGGATCTACAGCCATCGAAGCCTCAAACTTATATTCTGTTCTAACGATTTGTTAGAGAACTCAAACAGGTAAGTTCTCTAACGTTCAGTTTTGTTCATTTAATTACGACATAGGTTTTTTCTCTTAACAAATCGAGGATTCCGATCAGTCTTGTGATACTATAGTTTTTGCTAACTAATCTGAATTCTCGGCTTTAGTTTTTTCATCTCGGAATTTGAGAATTTACTTTAAATTTAAATTTAACTTTAGTAGTCGATTTCGACTTTAACTTATTTCCCCATTTGTGTCGTAAGCCGCTTTGTAAACATATTTCATTGGTTACGATAGTGTGTGTGTACGAGGTCCGGTTTCCTGTTCTTATACCGAGTTTGTTCAGTTTTTATTAATTTCCTCGTTTGAGGACCTTGTTAACTTTCGGGAAATTTTGCCGGCTTTGGTACCTAGTTTTTCTCGTGAACATTCGGAAATTTCCGAATAGTTCTCTATTCTTGGTGGCCTCTATTGTTGTATTGTCGTGGTTTCTTTGGTTTGTTGCCTTTATCCGGTTTAAGCTAGTATTTAAATCAAAATTATTTTACTTAATTTCTATCTTCGTTGTGCTTAGTCCATAAGACGGTTTTTTGGCACGACTATTATGCTCGTGTATTTGTAACGAATTGTTGGGTTGGCGTCGTTATGGCTAGCCGCGATGAGACATTGTCCGCTTCGGAAGTTTTGCAAAAACTCCGAAGACAGAGAGCTCATAAAAAGGGGCTTATCTCTAAGGACTTCAAAGCTCTTCAAGCTACATCTGATTCTTTGTTTATTTCCGTCCTTGATGATGTGTTAATTCCGATTGAGAATTTCCTCTCAAAAATTCAAGATCTGGACGAGGAAATTAACGCCTTGCTCCCCGAAGAAGAAAAGGACAAGGATATGGAGACATCCAGAGCTTACCGCCTGTCCGTTCTTCTTCAATTGTCTCCGTATAAAGAACGGAGACAAGAGTTAAGGGGAGTTTTTGAATCTCTAAAGGGTGAAAAACTAAACAAGTCCACTGATAATTCTGTAAAACTTCCTCTTCCTCCTATTATTCTTCAACATTTCGAGAATAATTCTAGCAATCCTTTTGCGTATTCAAACTTTAAAAAGGGTTTTCTGAATGCTTTAGCTGGTATCCTCAATCTGACCAATAGTCAGAAGTTAATTTATTTGAAGGGATACCTCAGAGGGGAGGTTTTCCATTTAGTAGAGAACTTACAAGTGGATGATTCAAGTTTTGACTCTGCTTTCCTTTTTCTTGATGAATTGTATTTCAACAAGGAAGAAATTCTTGATAAGGTGTTGATTTCCATTATCAATGCACCTGAGGTCTCACTCTTGGGAGACCTTGAAAGTTACATTAGGTCTGTAGATTCTAAGCTACAAGACCTTAAGGGAATTGGGGTAGATTTCACTAGGCCAGGAAGCAAGGGCCTCCTCTTAATAAGCAAATTAATTTTAATTAAATTGCCTAAATTTTTTCTTATTGAATTGTCTCGGGTGATTAATTCTAATTACCCCAATTTTAACCAAATCAAGGAAGTTTACCAGTCAGTTTTGGTTAGACTCAAAATGGGATCAGATGATCTTGGAGTCAAACCTAAAAGAAGCCTTGCTACCAGCTCCCTTGCTTTCAAGGAAATTTCCTTGAGAAAACCAGTTGATTCCAGTAAGGGAGTTGATGGCTCCTTTAAGGCCAATTCTAATCCCATTAAGAAGTCTATTAGTAGATGTAAATTTTGCCCCGCTTCCGACCATGCTAGTTCGAAGTGTACTTCGTATAAATCCCTTGAGCACAGGAAAGTTAGAGCATCTCAGGACTGTGCAATAGATGCCTAAATCATGGACATGGTTCTTTGGAATGCCCTGGGTTAAAGGTTGCTCTGCCTTATAAATGTTTTGTTTGCAA
Source organism: Oratosquilla oratoria (assembly GCF_046742065.1). Classification (NCBI taxonomy): domain Eukaryota; kingdom Metazoa; phylum Arthropoda; class Malacostraca; order Stomatopoda; family Squillidae; genus Oratosquilla; species Oratosquilla oratoria. The sequence goes on from NC_134806.1 coordinate 45,583,272, forward strand.
GAAACCCGAGCACCATGGAGCCATGTGTCCTATGACTTATAAGACACCACTTTCTGAAGGGAAAGTGTTTAATTTTCATAATTCAACAGATTCCATTGTTCCTTTGGTCTCCCTTCCTATTAGCAGAGGAAAGAGAACTGCCCAATGTCTCTTTTTGTTGGACACTGGAGCACAGTTTTCTATCATTAATAAGGAATTTGTAGAGGACAAAGTTGGACCTTGTTTAAGTCCTCCTATGGACAAGTTAGTTACTTCCTTTGGTTTACCTCTAATGAATAAAAGAGGTTCTAACTACACTGCTAACTTAAAACTCCCTTCAGGGATGAATTTGTTTAGTTTGTTCTTTGCCATTGAAGGATTCAACTTGTCCTTACAAATTCCTTCCTTATCTTCTATACTACTTAGTATGAATAATCACCAATTTTTTGTCTTGCCAAGTTTTCCAAAGGTGAAGGGAGACCAACTGAACGTTTTAGGGATTCTGGGGAATGATATTCTTCAAAACTTCTCAAACTTTTCAATAGAAAGTGCCCCCTTGTATGGTAGCCCGTCATGCAAGGTTATCAAACTTGCTAATGGTTACATTCCATACGGGACTGGGGCTCAATACAGTACATCCTTCCTAGTGAGAAGCCTTTCTACTTAAAGAGAATGATAAGGGGGATTCCTGAAATGTCCTCTAATGAAATCCAAGATGTTGATAGTTTCAAATGCAAGGAGAGGCCTTTGATGATAAAACCAGACTCTGACCTTGGAGTGGATTCTTATAATAGCTTAGAGGAATATCATGGAGATTCACTTGTTTTCTATAATTCTTCTTTCAAGACCAATGGAGTTTCCCTAAAGAAAACTGAGAAAAGCACTTCCCTTACTCAGTCTTGTAAGGCTGTTAAATATTTTCCTCCCAAAAGGTTAGGCAAAGAAAGGTTTCTTGTCAACTTCTGTTTAGAACCTGTAAGTTCTCAATTTGATCCTTTGCAGGAAGTTTTTATTAATTCTAATGTTGAGTATGGTCTTGACAATTTCTATTCTTTAGAGTCCATCGGTATTAAAGAGGAACAGACCCTGGATATTGATAATTTACACATTGATGAATTTAAACAGTCCATTTCCTTCAAGAATGGACATTACTATGTGAAGATCCCGTGGAAAAAGGATTTGGTGGATCTTGTTCCCTCTAACCTTAAGATATCTCTAGCTGTAGCTCAAAGGGTTTATGACAATCTTGAGCAAAAGGGGCTTAGTGAGGATTATGAAGCTGTGTTTGACCAGCAGGAGGCCTTGGGTATTATTGAGCCTGTAACTAAAAGAGTCCCTGGACAAATCTTTATACCCCATAGACATGTGTTGAAGGATGATGATCTTTCCACTTCTAGAATAAGGCCAGTTTTCAATTGTTCTCTCAAAGTAGAAAAAGCTCCTTCCTTAAATAAAGCTGCATTCCCGGGAGTTGACTTGATGAACAACCTTCTCTCTTGTTGTATTTCAGGACCAATAATCATGTAATTTTGGCTGATGTTATGAAAGCCTTCTTCCAGATCCGTTTGAAGGATGAGACTGATCGTAACAGATTCTGTTTTTTCAGGAGGATTAACGACCAGTATATACCCTTCAGGTATAATACTATCATTTTTGGCTTCATTTGCTCTCCTTTCATTCTAAATTTCATTATCCAACACCATCTTTCTTTGCAGCCTGACTCTCTAACTGCCTCCTTAATAAAGGATAAATTTTATGTAGACAATTTGGTCTACACTACTAACGAGCTTTGTTCCCTCCCTGCAATGGTCGAGAAGATTAATGAGATCATGCTCAATGGAGGTTTACCTCTCAGGGAGTGGACATCCAATTCAACTTCTGTTCTTTCTGTTCTTGATCAAGAAGTAGTTTGCAATAAAGAGGAGGTTAAAGTCTTGGGTTATATTTATAATAAGGATCATGATACTTTGAGAATCAAGGATGTTTCCCTTGACCAAAATGCCTCGACCAAAAGACAAGTTTTGTCTTCCTTGTCTTCTGTATTTGATCCTTTAGGGTTTTTCTCTCCTGTGCTCTTGCATGGAAAAATCCTTATTAGAGAGATGTGCCAAAAGATGGTGGATTGGGATGGGAAATTGGATAGAGAGTTACTTGTTAGATGGAACTTGTTATGTGAAAATTTTAGGAAGGTCAATAACCTATCCTTTAAAAGAAAAACCTTTTGTACAGAATTTCCCATTAAATTGTTTGTATTTGCTGATGCTTCCAAGGAAGCCTATGGATGTGCCATATATGTAGGGCAAGAAGGAAGAGAATTACAGGAGTCTAATACCTCTCTTCTATTTGCCAAGGTCAAGATGGCTCCTATTAAACAGAGAACTTTACCGTCTTTGGAGCTTATGGCAACTTTTCTATCTTTGAAATGCCTCAACACTATTTTTGAGGAAGGACTGGTGTCTGCCCCACTGGTTGAATCAGTGGTTCTTTTTGTTGATAGTCAAGTTGCCCTTTCTTGGATCCTGACCAACAAGGCTCCTAAGAAAAATATATTTGTCAATAATAGATTGAAGGAAATTTCCAATTTTTTGGAAATTTTCAAGACCAAGTTCACACCCATTTCATTTACTTATGTTCCTTCTGAACATAATATGGCTGATTTCCTAACTAAACCTTGTAGTGCTAAGGTGTTCAAGAAAAAAAATAATTGGTGGGTTCATGGACCTGAATGGTTGTTGTGGCCTCCTCATACTTGGCCAAAGGGTCACTTGGGATGTATTCCCTCCTGTTTCAAGGGAGACATTGTCAATGCTGCTGTTGTACAAGTTGACACACCTCCTCTAATAGATGTCTCTAAGTTTTCTTCCTATAGTAAACTTCTTCATCACACTTCTTTGATTTTTAAGGCTGTCTTTCTGTTCAAGAAGTCTAATGCTGACCCTGTTAAGGCAGCATCTAATTATTTGATGAGTATTATGCAAAGGGATTCCTTTCCTGCTGAATTGGCTTATTTGCAGAATTCCAACACTAATGACGTACCTCCTTTGGTAAGTCAAATGAACTTGTTCTTGGACAAGAATGGTTTGATTAGGTCCAAGGGCAGAATTGACAAGAACATTCACCTCAAATATGAGGTTGTCAATCCCCTTCTCTTGTCCAAATCTCATCATTTAACTAAGATCCTAATTTTCTTTGCTCATTGTCAAGTTATGCACATGGGGCTACAAGCCACACTTAATTTCCTTCGTATGCACGGATTCTGGATACTTAAGGCCAGACAAGCTGTATTAAGCATTTTGAAGGATTGTATAGTTTGTAGGAAATACAATTCCCGTGCAGTTAATTATCCTTCTCCTTCCTCTTTACCTGCCTCTAGGGTGAATCTAAGTGTGCCCTTTGCCCATACTGGTGTAGACTACACTGGACACTTATGGGTTAGAGACAGGAATGGAGAGAAGGTTAAAATATACATTCTTATCTTTACATGTTTCAATACTAGAGCAGTTCATTTGGAAGTTGTGAATACAATGTCCACTCCTGAGTTTATTTTGGCTTTTGTTAGGTTTGCTAACAGGTATGGAATTCCTTCTACTGTTTATTCTGACGACGCTAAATCTTTTGTTCAAGCAGGAAATGTTATTGAACAACTTTTATCTTCTTCTGAATTTGAAGAGAAATTTAAAACTTCCCCTGTTAAGCATAGAACCATTCCTGTTTATGCTGCTTGGTATGGTGCCATTTGGGAAAGGTTAATACAGACAGTGAAACAATGTTTGTATAAGGTATTGGGTAGGTCTGTTCCTTCCCTGGCAGAGATTACCACTCTTTAGTCTGATGTTCAAAAAATTTTGAACAATAGACCACTAACTTATCGTTCTTGTGAAAATGAGGTAGATGTTATTACCCCAAATAATTTTCTTATTGGAAGGACCATTCCTTCCTTGATGTTTGGAGACTTGGAACAAGTCCCTGAATGGGAATCAGGAGAAGACTACCCTTCTCTTCTCAAATTGGTTATGGACTGTAGGGATTATTTTTATGAAGAGTTCAAGAAACGATGGTTGACAGAGTATTTGGTCAGCTTAAGGGAAAGGGATAGAGCTGCATATCACAGTTCTAGAGATATTGCCTTTTTGAAACTCCCCTTCAAGACCAGGCCCTTCTGGCCCATAGTTCGTATTGTGGAAACCTTTCCTGACCAAGACAACGTGATACGTACAGTCTCTGTCGTTAAGCCTGATGGAAACTCTGTTAAAGTGAACATCAAACTTTTAATCCCTCTAGAGCTCCATGCTGAGTTGAGTTCCAGTCTTGACGATGAATCCCCTGGGGTTCCTAATGTTCAGGCAAGAGAGTCTGAACCCTTTGAAGAGGTCTCAGACGCAGAGGAGGTTAACTCTTTACAAGACGATTGTGTCTTTCTGGAACCTGCCTCTGTGAGGCCAACTCGTGGGACTGCACTGGCCTCTAGAGACCTAGTAAGGTCTCTAGCAAGAAAAAACTTATTATAAATTTTATTCGAAAGTGTTATATTTTTTAAACCCTTTCTTTTTGTTGTTGGGGAGGCTGTGGTAATTGTTGTTACGGGAATGGCATTGTTTACCTTGAGCTACGGCAATTTCCCGAAAGCTCGTTTAATTTTCGAATTGGGAATCTTTCCTGTAACTTCGTACCACACTATTGTAATTTTAATTAATATTATTAAACTCCCCTCCCTCTTTATTATTTATTCAAACCTATGTTATAATTTGATTAACAAATCGGGAACTTGAGAACTTGCTTCAAGTATCAGTTGTCCCGTGGCTTCGAAACCGTTTTGAAGGCTCATTAAAAACTCCTGCCGAACAAGACTGATTTTTTAGTCCCGGTACGCCAGACTAGCTTCAACCCTGGTACCAGTGACAAGCTTTAACCCTGTCACCAGAAGGACAATAAAACCTCGGCAAGGATCTACAGCCATCGAAGCCTCAAGCTTATATATTAATTCTAACGATTTGTTAGAGAACTCAAACAGGTAAGTTCTCTAACGTTCTGTTTTGTTCAATCAATTACGACAAACCCAAGTCTCGTCCATGGTCACAAATCGCCAGATAAATCTTTGTGGATCAGCATAAAAAATGGCAAGATTGTATGTTCAATAAATAAGGTGGAGTAAAACACGGCAGGTATTTTCTAACTGTAATTGTCCATGGAATGTACAATATATGTCTCTCACTCTCATTCTCACTATCTCACACAACTTACTTGATCTGAATCAATTCGCAGCTCGCCCGTGACTGACGTGCGTGATGCTTTCACGCTGTTGGCGTGCCCAAAGGCGGTTGCTAATTATTAATTTTCTACAATTATTCCTTGCACACAGAAATTTACATTCATTCGTATTTCAGTTATACAATAATTCAAATTTTGATAGTAATAAAGATCTATATCCCATTCATTCAATTTTCGCATTACAAATAAATTGATAATTAATTAACAGTCAATAAGAATGTTCTAGAAGATTCACGCCTTTTTCACGCATGTACGCACACATAGAATGACACATCAATTTTCGTTGTACACTACATCTACGCATTTACTTTAATTTCCTGCATGTCTACAATTGTTATAATCTATGCATAATGTTTAATAGAAATATGGATATAATAAACGCTCGGCCAGCTATCAGGAGCTGACCTCAGCGACTTACAATGTAAATTTTATGAATATATACTGAAGTAGAACATGCAGGCCTATGGAACATTATATATATATACATGGAATAACATGAATGATTTGAAAGGACGGTAGTGGAGAACATTTGGGCAGCTATAAGGTTTGGAAGTTCAAGAAGTATGACGGCTGCGAAGATTATATGGGTGGGAGACAGGGGACGTTGAAATGGGAGGGGAGGGAGGAAAGGGTTCTGTGGGAGTCAGAGGGTCATTGTCACAGTCTACACCTCGAGAGAAAAGCTTAAGGGTGTCCAGGTGCATGATGGATTCTGTGTCTGAATGTAAGTGTTTTACTTTGACTTTTAGGTTCTAGTGCGAGGACACGGAAGGGACCAAGGAATTTTGGTGAAAGCTTGGAAGATGAAGAATGGTTCTGGGCATATACGATGTCACCTATTGCAATGTTAGATTTTCTCGCATTTTTATTGTGAAAACGGGCCCTCTCGTCTTTAGCGAGAGAAAGAGACTGAGTAATTCTCTTGAAGAGAGAGCTGAAATTTGAAAGTGAAACCTTTAAAAAATCATCAAGGTTGTAAATGGGACCTATTTCTGAAGCAAGAAGGTCATATGGGAGTCTCTTGTCGGAACCAAAGATGACAAAGTGAGGCGACCCTGATATGGACCTATTGATGGCACTGTTAAGGCAAGACTGAATCATAGGGACATGGTGATCCCAGGAGAGATGGAGGTCAGAAGCGAGGTGTCGGAGAACATTGAGAATTGTTCTGTTTTTGGCGTTCAACAAGGCCATTTGAACTGGGGTGGTATGCAACTATATTACATTTTGTTATTTGAAAGGATTTCCAAATATTTGAAAGAATCTCATTGTTAAATTCCGTGCCATTGTCAGAGAGAAGAACTTTGGGAGTAGTGAAGGGACAAATAACTTTGTCAATGAACGTCTTTGCAATTGTTGTCGCAGTCTTGTCTGGAATAGGTTCAAGTATGCAGAATCTGGACAAATTATCCATACACACAAACAGGTACTGATTTTCACTAGAAGTGAGTGGTAATTTGAGAAGGTCAATTGCAACCATATCAAAGGGTTTGCTAGGGATTGGGTATTTCAACATGGGAACTTTACTCTGAATATAACCTTTATGGCTAGCACAAGGATGACAGGCGTCAATGTGGTTACGGATATCCTTTCTCATGGCAAGCCAAAAGTATTGAAGTTTGGCCTGTGTTAAGCATTTGTCTTTACCTGGATGCGAAGCAAATAGAGAATCACGTAAAAGGAACAGAACTTCAGGTACTAAATTAGAAGGAATTAAGAGTTGCTGTACAAGTCTGTTTGGTTCATGCTTGTTGGAAATTGTGGTTTCGTGATAAAGAACGTCGTTGACAAGTCTGAAGTGGTCCAAGGAGGTAGGGAAGTCTGTAAGATTTGATGTATCTCCTGACTCGAGAGAAAATATCATACGTTTTCACATTGGGTCGGATCTTTGAGCTGCTTGTATACGCGCATGAGTAAGAGTGACTGGATGAGGGAGGGAATTGATAGCAGCAACATTTCTAGAAAGTGCGTCTGCAACATGGTTTGGTGATCCACGCACATATGAGAAGGTGGGATTGAATTCTTGAATGGTCAAGAACCCGCGAGCAAGTTTCCCTGACAAGTTCTTGCCTTTAAAAAGTTCAAGAAATGCCTGGTGGTCTGTATGGACTGTGACAGGATAGCCTAGAATGATTTCTTAAAATGTCGAAGAGCATATATTACAGCAAGAGCTTCAATTTCTGTGACAGGATAGTTACGTTCAGCTTTGTTAAGGAGTCTGCTGGCAAAGGCAATAGGGCGAAGGTGTGTGTCTTGTTCTTGCATGAGGACACCACCAAGACCTTGGAATGAGGCATCGGTGTAGAGAATAAAGGGTAAGTCATAGTTAGGGAAAACTAAGACAGGAGCAGTGGTAAGGGCATTCTTTAAGTCTGCATAGGCTTGTTCCTGGGCAGACGACCAATGGAAAGGTACATCTTTCTTTAGCAGTGAAGTAAGAGGGACTGCAATTTTTTAATAATTGCGGATGTACCTACGGTAATAATCTGAAAGACCAAGGAAGGAGCGAAGGTGCCCAAGGTCCGTTAGGCGAGGGAAGTCATCAATAGCTTTGACTTTATCAGGAACAGTAAGAATGCCATCGGGAGTTAATACATGTCCAAGAAAACGAATTTCTTCCTTAAGAAAGGAGTACTTGTTGAGTTTGAGTTTTAGGTTGGCATTAGCAAGACGAGAAAAAACTTCTTGAAGGGTGTGAATGTGGTCGGGTAAGGATTTGGAAGTTATGATTATGTCATCCAAATACATAAAGACATTTTCACCAAGCCATCAAGAACGGTGTGCATAAGCCGTGTGAAGACAGAAGGAGCAGAGATTAAACCCTTAGCCAAACGTTTGAATTGGAAATGACCAGAAGGGGTAGAGAAGGCTGTTAGATGTTTGCTTTCCGGAGCAAGAGGAACTTGAAAATAGCCTGACATCAGGTCTAAAGTTGAAAAGACAGTGTTATTCTGACCAACAGAATGTAAGATTTTTTGGAGAACGGGAATGGGCGTCCTTTCGGGGACGGTGATTTTGTTAAGCTCTCTAAAATCAACAACAGGGCGGAATGTACCATCTGGTTTGGGAACAACAAATAAGGGAAAGTTCCACTCGGAAATGGACGGTTCCACGATATCCTGGGCAAGAATGTCTGCAATGAGCTTGTCCACAATTTTGCATTTACTATGCAGCTGTCTATAAGCCGGAATGTAGCAAGGTTTAGAGCTATCACGAAGGGGAATGTGGTGGTGAATGAGGTCCGTAGAACCTAGGGATCCACCTGGCAAAGCAATGACATGGCGAAAGGCATTGCACAAGGAAATTAAATCCTGTTGAGCATCGGGGAAGTCAAGGGGTTTGAAGTGAGATGCTTCAATAGGAACCTGTGCATGAAGCACATCGGAGTTAATGGTACAACCTGGCAAGAAAGAATTTTGGTCATCAATGACTTCTACTCTTGAAGGATACACTAGGAAATCACATAAGTTTGTACCAAGTTTGAGGTGGAGGGGAGGATGAGTGTCATTGGCAACTAGAAAAGAAGTATGACCTTTCTTGGAGATAGTGCATAAGGCTGAAGTCAGTGATATGCCTCTGACACGTGTGGATTCTGGCATACAGAGAACATCGCATTCCGGAGCTCGGAAAATGCGAAGCTACACTTTGCAATACTCATATGGTGGAAGAGTCACGGTTCTTGCTAACATTGCATGAGTAGTACGACACATTGTGGAAAGCACGTCGGAAACAGGGGAGGAGGTAATTATTAAATCATCCAAGGAATGAGAAATCTGGACTTCTGTTGGAGAGAATTCTGTAGAAGGGGAAGGACATTTGGTATTCCTTTTCCTTGATTTAAGCATGCGAGATGAACGCAATCGCTTTGTACGGGTGGGAACTTTGAGCAAGTTAGGCTCACTAGAAAGAGGAAGTGAATTCTGAAGAGAAGGTTCAGACGATGGATGTACAGTGTCCTGGGAAGTGTGAGCTAGAGTAGATAGGGAGGAAGTACTCTGTTTGAGTTGTCTTAATCTGGGTAGAGGGGGCAGAATGGAACAACAATAGTGGGAACTGACACAGTTGGCATGCTGTGGGCGGGGGAATTTGCAAAAGTGGGAAGTGCAGAAGGTGGTTGAAAAGTAGTCGCCAAATGTAGGGCAGGAATAAAATGAGGACCATAAGCAATGCCACGACGTTGGGTAAAGACGCTAATTCCATATTGCTGCATAGTGTCTAGTCCCAGAAGGGCATCTGCAGAAAACTGTACATCAGCCACATGAAGAGGGATATGAATCTCTTGACTTTGCGGATGAAGATTAATAGGAAGATTGATCTTACCTAAAACTGGAAATGGAACACCATCTACGTTAGTAAGTAGGAGATCGGAAGGTTCCAAGATTGTAACATGCTTATAGGAAAGGCGGAGTTTGTGGAAGGTGGAAAAAGTTATAATATTTACAGGAGAACCAGTATCTATGAATAGATATAGGGATGGTATGTACAGTAGCAGGAATGGAAATAGCATGGGATCATGCGTTAGTTAGAAAAAGTACAAAAGGGAAGGGTGGGTGGTGGGGATGGGATATACATGCTAGGAGGGGGTGTTCCAAATTTCACCTGTCCTTTCGTAATTCCGATCCCACCGCTGCCACCATTTATTGTATGTTCAATAAATAAGGTGGAGTAAAACACGGCAGGTATTTTCTAACTGTAATTGTACGTGGAATGTACAATATACGTCTCTCACTCTCACTATCTCACACAACTGACGTGATCTGAATCAAATCGCAGCTCGCCCAAAAACGGTTACTAATTTAAATATCTTACAATCATTCCTTACACACAGAAATCAGTATATACAAAAATATAATGTAACAATTCAAAATTTTAATAGTATACTAATCTATCTTTCATTTATTCAACTTGCATACGAGAACAAAATGCTAATTAATTATTTAAA